>NC_092280.1:19084012-19141512 GCF_036320965.1 Panulirus ornatus | reverse complement strand
GATGATGATGATGATGTCACTACAGGTGCTTACGTCACACGTGCACTGGTTGATGATGATGATGATGATGTCACTACAAGTGCGTACGTCACACGTGCACTGGTTAATGATGATGTCATTACAGGTGCTTACGTCACACGTGCACTGGTTGATGATGATGATGTCACTACAGGTGCTTACGTCACACGTGCACTGGTTGATGATGATGATGTCAGTACAGGTGCTTACGTCACACGAGCACTGGACGATGATGATGTCACTACAGGAAGTGCACACTGAAGAGAGAGAGAGAGAGAGAGAGAGAGAGAGAGAGAGAGAGAGAGAGAGAGAGAGAGAGAGAGAGAGAGAGGGAACTTCAGCGAAGTCAGCAAGCCACAGTGTGGAGCGTGGCAAATGCAAAACTGGTAAGTACATAATAAGAGATGAAGAAGTGTTGCGATCACGAGCAGTTGAATCAGGCTTAGGGACTCGCTGGCCTCGAGATGACGAGGCCACATGCCACGAACGGCAAGATATACTCACAAGTGTACGACACTCAGGGGGTACTTTGGGGACGACCACCACCCCATCATCATTAATGAGGTGGGGGGAGGAGGAGGAGGAGGAGGAGGAGAAAGAGGAGGAGGAATAGAAGGAGGAGGAGGAGGAGGAGGAGGAAGAGGAGGAAGAGGAGGAAGAGGAGGAGGAGAAAGAGGAAGAGGAATAGAAGGAGGAGGAGGAGCAGGAGGAGGAGGAAGAAGAAGAGGAGGAGGAGGAGGAGGAAAAAGAAGAGGAGGAGGAGGAATAGAAGAAGGAGGAGGAGGAGGAAGAGGAGGAGGAGGAGGAAAAAGAAGAGGAGGAGGAGGAATAGAAGGAGAAGGAGGAGGAGGAGGAGGAGGAGGAGGAGGAGGAGGAGGAGGAGGAGGAAGAGGAGGAGGAGGAGGAGGAAAAAGAAGAGGAGGAGGAGGAATAGAAGGAGGAGGAGGAGGAGGAGGAAAGGAAGAGGAGGAGGAGGAATAGAAGGAGAAGGAGGAGGAGGAGGAGGAGGAAGAGGAGGAGGAGGAGGAGGAGGAGGAAGAGGAGGAGGAGGAGGAAGAAGAGGGAGAGGAGGAGGAAGAGGAACAGGAGGAGGAGGAGGAGGAGAAAGAGGAAGAGGAATAGAAGGAGGAGGAGGAGGAGAAAGAGGAGGAGGAGAAAAACTTGGAAAGCTGTGTAATGGTAAGAAGAGACACGAGGAGGTTACCTCCAGCATGTTGATCCATGTGTAGGGCACATGTGTGGTATATGGACCCAGACAACCCCACCCATCCCTCTCCCCTCGTGTCTCTCTTCCATCAGTTTCCGTGGTCTCTAGTTCTTCCTCCCTGTCTTATCCCATCATCTGATGGGACGGGACGACCAGTACCTGCACGTGGGACAAGTGTGCTGATGGAGATGAGGCTACAGGGTATCGGGTCGCCCACCATGGAGGGGAGTGAGGACAAGACGTACGTAGGAAGAGGCTACAGGGTATCGGGTCGCCCACCATGGAGGGGAGTGAGGACAAGACGTACGTAGGAAGAGGCTACAGGGTATCGGGTCGCCCACCATGGAGGGGAGTGAGGACAAGACGTACGTAGGAAGAGGCTACAGGGTATCGGGTCGCCCACCATGGAGGGGAGTGAGGACAAGACGTACGTAGGAAGAGGCTACAGGGTATCGGGTCGCCCACCATGGAGGGGAGTGAGGACAAGACGTACGTAGGAAGAGGCTACAGGGTATCGGGTCGTCCACCATGGAGGGGAGTGAGGACAACTCGTCATTTCCCCGCATCAAACTGATGATGGCGAGTGTCGACAGCTCACTGACAGATGTACACACAGAGAGAGCGACGAGTGGGAGGGGGGCGTGGTGAGACACGGAGCACCACGCCTCCTACAGAGGATATAGAGACGCGTTACTCTGGCCACAGATATGCCCGTCCTCCACAGACCTGATGCGTACAGAGGCATCGCGGTATCGTCTCACTTACGCAAGGCATTACGAATAAGTGATGCACTTCCACAACGAACTCCTCCGTTCTCTAGGTTACTCCATTACAGCCTCACGAACCTGTACACATCTCTCGGGGAGACGCGAGGGATGTGCGGATCTGTGTCTTCATACATCATTCGCTGGCGGTAATGGTCGTCGGGAACTCTATTATAGCCAATCGAGGAAAAGCCCGCGTGTCTGATGGTCCACTTTCCCCCGTGCCTCACCTGCTGAGGGTCTACCCACACATCCTAATATACGTCACAGTGATACATGGCCGACTCCTTCCTGTTTACTATAGTTGACGCAAGGAAGCTTTTCCCCAACATAAGAACCGTTGCCTGACCAGTGTCTGTTGTACTACACCTCAAATCTTTTTGGTGTTTAAGATGAATAATATATATATATATATATATATATATATATATATATATATATATATATATATATATATATATATATATATATATATATATATAAAACACTACGAGGAAAATGAACAACGCTAAGTTCACGAGTGCACTTTCGTGTAATGATTACATCCTCAGGGGAGATACAAGACGTAGAACAGTCAGTTGATATACAAAGAAAAGATGCAGCTAAGACGCCATTGGTAAACAAGCGTTACCAGATGGCGGTGTTCGGGTCTGGCATCATGACTGCCATAAAAAATTATTTATTATGTGGACAGGAAAGGAACTGTTTACAAATATTGCCTGCGACAAACCTATCCAGTTTGTACAGACATTCACTGATATTAACGCTACAACTTTTTTTGTGTATTCAATTGTAGCAGATTTAATGATATTTCTCGCAGTAAAGGAGTCACAGCTAATAACTGAATTAGCTTTACACCAGTTAATGCAACTGTCATAATTTTTGACATGATTAAACAAAGTATATGATTTTTGCCAGTTCTTATTTTATATCTGTGTTACTAGTCTGCCCAACATAAAACATATGACAGCTTTTACAGGGGACTCTATGAACACAGCCCACAGAATTTTCTGGTGAGATTTTGATTAAGATACTTTTTATTGTATTGTTATTGCTGAAAACTACATTAACATTAAAGGATTCAAGCAACCACGGAAGGAATGTATAATTATCAAAAAAAAGGGAGAACTAAAAGTTTCTTAGTATCAAGGGCAGGTTTGGGTTTAACTCTGAAATGATTTTTTGCCAGTTTATGGGATTTATCAATGAAAGATCTAGGATACTTAAACTTGGATCCAATAGAATATATCTTCTCAAACTCATAACCAATAAATTCCGCACTGCATCTACTTAATGCCGCAAGAACAAACATTGGTGGGTTTTCTGTATATACGAAAACTTAAACATTTAGATTCTATCCCTATGGATCATGCAATTTAAAAATGATAACACACCATTATTTTCCACTTCCACAGTGAATTTGATAGAAGGTACTATATTGTTTAGTAAAGGAAGAAATGTCTGTAAATTTTCATTCTAGTCCAAAAACAAGGTACATCATCTACATATCTACCAAATTACATCAGAGGGTTCCTTGAATCCTTTAATGCAAATGTAGCCTTCAGCAATAACACTATAAAGAATATCTACATCAAGAACTCATCAGGAAGTTCTACGGGCAGTGTTTATGGAGTACCATGTAAGAATTGTAATATGTTTTATGTTGGACTGACTGGCAAGGATCTTACTGGTAGACTTAAGCAACATAAATATTGTATAAGAACAGGACAAGAATCAAATGCCTTGTTCAATCTTGTTAAGAAATATGATCATTGTACTGACTGGAATAATTCCAACTTAGTTATTAACTCCTTTATCACGAGAAATATCATTGAATCTTCTATTACTAAATACACAAAGAAATAACATTAATATTAGTGAAGGTCTATACAAATTGGATAGATTTATTGTAGATAAAACTTGTAAACAGTTCCCCCTCTTGTCCATATGATAAAATTTTATGGGTGATAAGTTCTTGTCTTGAGGGGCTGACGAGTGGACAAAAAAAAAAAAAAAAAAAAAAAAAAAAACGTGAAAAGAGGCTATACAATTTTCTCTAGTGATGGTGTTATATATCAACTCACAATATTAGTTTCCCGCCCCCCCTCCTCCTCCTTCTGTTTTGAGGTATCAACATTCTTCATGAAACAGAAATAACGTATGGTTGGCTGGGCTGGTAATGCTCTCTCTCTCTCTCTCTCTCTCTCTCTCTCTCTCTCTCTCTCTCTCTCTCTCTCTCTCTCTCTCTCTCTCTCTCGGCTGGTCTGCAGCTGGGGGGCTGTGTGTGTGTGTGTGTGTGTGTGTGTGTGGTGGGGGTCGTCCCCGCAGGCTGTGGTGAGCCTGGTCGTCGTCCAGGACGACCTCATCGTGGGCACTACCACCTTTCGTACCCTAGACTCTTGCTCGCTCACTCGGGTCGTATAGCCTGGACTTCTGGGGTCGTACACACTGGGGTGGGGTGGGGTCGTACTCTGAGCCTCTGAGGTGGTCGTGAGGTGAGTGTCAGTGGGTTAGCCAGTGGGCCCAGTGGCGAGGAGGCTGTCAAATGGGCCAGTGGTTAGGGTCGTTCATCAGTTACATGGTTGGGTTGTTTGATGATGAGAGGGGTAAGTGGTAAGGATGTCAGATGGTGACCTGATCTGGGTACATGGGTTGGTGTTGACGTGGTGTATTGAGTAATGTGACAGTTAAATAACTGAGTTATTCAGTGGTAACGACAAGTTGTTAACTGGTTCAGTGGTGTTGTTAACCACGAGGTCAGGTCAGTTAGCTCACTGATTCGATGTTTAGACAAACGAGCGCAACTTATAATCAGTGGATAATCAGTGGGATACACGGGCAACAATTCGTTTATTAGTTACATAAGTTCGTTAATTAGTTAAACATGAGTGTGTGTGTGTGGAAAGCGGCGGTGCGCATGTTTCATTAGATTGTCTGAGGGCTTGGTGTTCAACGAGTTCAGAAACGAGTTAACGAATACATGGTAGTCTGTGGTTCATACTGTGGGCTTAATTGGTGATCACCATAGATATCTAAGCTAGGTCGTTAAGGAATCTAATATCACCTTCGATTAGTTTCAGTGGCGAACGACCCTGGGTGGAAGGTTGATCACGTGAGGTCATGGTAGACGGTATATCACCACAAGACCTACTGACGGAGGAGAGCGACCTGAGGACAGGTCATGGTAGACGGTATATCACCACAAGACCTACTGACGGAGGAGAGCGACCTGAGGACAGGTCATGGTAGACGGTATATCACCACAAGACCTACTGACGGAGGAGAGCGACCTGAGGACAGGTCATGGTAGACGGTATATCACCACAAGACCTACTGACGGAGGAGAGCGACCTGAGGACAGGTCATGGTAGACGGTATATCACCACAAGACCTACTGACGGAGGAGAGCGACCTGAGGACAGGTCATGGTAGACGGTATATCACCACAAGACCTACTGACGGAGGAGAGCGACCTGAGGACAGGTCATGGTAGACGGTATATCACCACAAGACCTACTGACGGAGGAGAGCGACCTGAGGACAGGTCATGGTAGACGGTATATCACCACAAGACCTACTGACGGAGGAGAGCGACCTAGGGACAGGTCATGGTAGACGGTATATCACCACAAGACCTACTGACGGAGGAGAGCGACCTGGGGACAGGTCATGGTAGACGGTATATCACCACAAGACCTACTGACGGAGGAGAGCGACCTGGTGACAGGTCATGGTAGACGGAAGGGGGCGTTGATTGCACGGGCGAGTCACCTTCGTGGACCTTCCTCTCCCGCGACGTGGGGTTCACGTTGCACGGCCACGGGAAATGACACTCACGGTAACCGAGATTTTACCGGTGCTGATGACGTGGATGGTCGGGGTGGTGACCAGGCAACGGTAAAGGATATACGGGGGTGATCAGACCCCGGTAAAGGATATACGGGCGTGATCAGACACCGGTAAAGGATATACGGGGGTGATCAGACACCGGTAAAGGATATACGGGGGTGATCAGACCCCGGTAAAGGATATACGGGGGTGATCAGAGCCCGGTAAAGGATATACGGGGGTGATCAGACCCCGGTAAAGGATATACGGGCGTGATCAGACCCCGGTAAAGGATATACGGGGGTGATCAGACCCCGGTAAAGGATATACGGGGGTGATCAGACCCCGGTAAAGGATATACGGGGGTGATCAGACCCCGGTAAAGGATATACGGGGGTGATCAGACCCCGGTAAAAACCAAACAGTGATTTTTTACCACCTCTGTTTTTTTTTTTTTTTTCTATAACTGTTAACGGGACCACAGCCTTCTCCATCAGTTCAGGTTGTGAGAGACACACACACACACAGTGGAGGTTGACCAGGACGTGTCCAGCAGACGGTGCCCTCCCATTATGTTATGGTCCGCTGGCTCACCCACGAGAGGGTGGAGGGGTGTGTGTGTGTGTGTGTGTGTTCCCCCCCCGTCAATCAGTCTTCAACTCCTATCGAGTAGAAAACATTTTTCTCACGGTCAAATCTCTCTCTCTCTCTCTCTCTCTCTCTCTCTCTCTCCCTCTCTCTCTCTCTCTCTCTCACACACACACACACACACACACACACACACACACACACACACACACACACACACATGGGGCTTCCTACGTACGGTGTGTATGAATGAAGCGATCATTATCTTGAACATGGGAAGATGGTAAATGATTTCTTTTTTTTCTTTTTTTCTGCAACTTGTGGTTACAATTTGAAGGTTGAGTGCGTTAATAGCCCAAGTGGTCGTTAATGGCAGTCGAGAAGCGTTTATAATAAAGCCCATACAACCCACCAACCAACCCACTATCCAACCAACCAACCCACTAACCCACCAACCAACCCACCCACCCACTAACCAACCATTCCACCAACCGACCCACTAACCAACCAACCAACCCACCAACCCACCCACCCACTAACCAACCATCCCACCAACCGACCCACTAACCAACCAACCAACCCACCAACCAACCCACTAACCAACCATCCCACCAAACAACCCACTAACCAACCATCCCACCAACCGACCCACTAACCAACCAACCCACCCACCCACTAACCAACCATCCCACCAACCGACCCACTAACCAACCAACCAACCCACCAACCCACCCACCCACTAACCAACCATCCCACCAACCGACCCACTAACCAACCAACCAACCCACCAACCAACCCACCCACTAACCAACCATCCCACCAAACAACCCACTAACCAACCATCCCACCAACCGACCCACTAACCAACCAACCAACCCACCAACCAACCCACCCACTAACCAACCATCCCACCAAACAACCCACTAACCAACCATCCCACCAACCGACCCACTAACCAACCAACCAACCCACCAACCAACCCACTAACCAACCAACCCACTAACCAACCAACCAATCCACTAACCAACCAACCCACTAACCAACCAACCAATCTACTAACCAACCAACCAATCCACTAACCAACCAACCCACTAACCAACCAACCAATCTACTAACCAACCAACCAACCCACTAACCAACCAATCCACTAACCAACCAACCCACTAACCAACCAACCAGTCTACTAACCAACCAACCAACCAATCCACTAACCAACCAACCAACCCACTAACCAATCCCCCACCCACCTCCAGCCATTCTCCTCGACTGGCCCAGCCAAGGCTGGTCACCAAACTTGGCTATAAAACATTGATAGAAATCAAGACGAGGGTTGAAAATAAGCAACACAGCTAATTGCGCCACACAGAAATAAATACACCACTGGAAGGAGGACGAAAAATAAACCTCATAAACGAAGAAACACACACACACACACACACACACACACACACAAACACACACACACACACACACACACACACACACACACACACACACACAAACACACACACACACACACACACACACACACACACACACACACACATACATACACACACACACACACACACACACACACACACACACAAACACACACACACACACACACACACACACAAACACACACACACACACACACATACACACACACACACACACACACACACACACACACACACACACACACTGCTGTAACTCACTCTCATTCTACTTCCCTTTTTTTCCCCCCAGTGTGAACACGATGACTCGAAGTCCCCAGTAGGGCGTGTCCACCACCTGCAGGAGATGTGAAAAATGACCCTCGGTTCACGTTTCTCGGTCACTACAGAACACTGGAATGACCCATCACTACATACGCGGCACACTAGCGCTAGGCGACCTCTGTAACACGGCTTGAGAAAAAAAAAATAAAGGACTTTCGTGGCACCAACTGTCGCGGTGAATGAGGGGGGCGCGGCGTGCTGACCATCTGTGTGTGGAACCTGGTCAACAGTGACCATCTGTGCGTGTGGAACCTGGTCAACAGTGACCATCTGTTCTGGACGTATTTCATGTTCTTCATCGCAGCGTGAGCGACGACAATCTAGAAACCACACCAGAAAGTATCTTCCAGTCGTGTTTTCCCTTGAATGTTCCACGTCCGTGTAGTTCCGCTGTATTACGTGGTGTTCCTCAATGGCTATATCCCCCTCTGTGGGTTGATAGGCCTGCAGGAGTGGGTGTGGTGGAGGAGAGGAGCCTGCCTTCCCATCTTGATATCCTCCCTCTACCCATAGCTGGGGGGTTGGAGAGGAACCTTCCTAATTTAATATCGTCTTCATCTAACACAGATTAGGGGAACCCTGTCACTATCCTCCAGCAGATGACCTCGACATGGACCATCGGGGTCTTCCGTCACCACTGGAACCTTGTCGCTATCCACCAGCAGATGATAACATCGACACAGACCATCAGGTCTTCTATTACCGTACAACACTATCACTATCCTCCACCAGCTAACATGGACACAGACCATCGGGTCTTGTGTGACCCGTGTAACACTACCACTATCCTCCACCAGCTAACGTGGACACAGACCATCGGGTCTTGTGTCACCCGTGGAACACTACCACTATCCTCCACCAGCTAACGTGGACACACAGACCATCGGGTCTTGTGTCACGCTCCCCCCCCCCCTTACTTACCGTCAGGGAAGGGGTCGTAAGCGACCTCCTTGGCGAAGTCCTCGACGTGTCTGGGTCGGGCGTACACCTCGTCCACCCACTTCTGGACCTTCTGCCGCTCCTTCTGCTGCTGCCGGTATGACCTGTCCCCCGGGGAAGGTAAGGGACGTGGGAGAGCAACGTCTCAAGCTGAACCTTCAGTAATTTGTTATCTCTTAATTCTAAAGGAAAACGAAAGAAGAGAGAAAAGAACTGAGACACAAGGAGATATACCAACTGCTAATTTTCACATTAGTTGAAGTGATTTTTTTTAGCTTCCCGTTCTATAAGTCCGTGTCTGGCTCAGCCACCAAGTCTCGAGTTGGAGGGCACGACCCCTGGACATCATGGCATGGCATTTGGCCTGACCCAGTGGGGCGGTCATGTGTTATGCAGACATACCCAAAGGTCGTACCGTCGGGGTCAAAGGTCGCACTGTCGTACTTTTGGGTCGTACCGTCGTGGTCAAAGGTTGTACCGTCGTACTTAAGGGTCGTGCAGTCGTGTTAAGTGTCGTATCGTCGTACTCAAGTGTCGTAGTCGTGCTTAAGTGTCGCACCGTCGTACTTAAGGATCAAACAGTGGTGCTTAAGTGTCGTACAGCCGTGTTAAGGGTCGTACAGTAGTACTTGTGTCGTACAGTCGTGCTTAAGGGTCGTACAGCAGTGCTTAAGTATCGCACAGTCGTACTTAAGGGTCGTACAGACGTGCTTAAGGGTCGTATAGTCGTAATCAAGTGTCGTGCCGTCGTGCTCAAGGGTCGTACAGTCGTGTTCAAGGGTCGTACCGTCGTGCTCAAGGGTCGTGCCGTCGTGCTCAAGGGTCGTACCGTCGTGCTCAAGGGTCGTACCGTCATACTCAAGTGTCGTGCCGTCGTGCTCAAGGGTCGTACCGTCGTGCTCAAGGGTCGTACCGTCGTGCTCAAGGGTCGCACCCTCGTGCTTTGAGAAGTTAAAGGATTTTGGGATTGGGAGCCAAATCATGAACACTGTCAACTGTCTACCTGAAGGCCGGTTTATTCACTACCAAAAGCAAACTGCTGGACCCTTATGAATACGAGTGCAAAAAAAAGATATAAGAAAAAAAAGATATCCAAAAGCAAACTGCTGGAACTTTATGAATACGAGTGCAAAAAAAAAGGTATAAAAATAGATATCCAAAAGCAAACTGCTTGACCCTTATGAATACGAGTGCAAAAAAAAAGAGATAAAAAAAAGAGATATTCAAATATTACACGAACACATCTCGGGGTCAAGAGAAAGCCAAGTCACGAAGGATGAGATTTGGGATTTATTGAAGCAGTTGGCATGAGCTGCGGTGCGGGATCTGAAGGGACCATGTAAATATAATCTCCGTTTGAGGGAGCGGGTACCACAAGACACCGGCCGATCCAGTGTCCACATACAGAGAAGGCTTGAAGCCCTGCCATGGGGTTCCAGCCCCTTCCAGAGGACAAGACGAGAGTCCTCACCAACCCGCACCAATCTTGGCAGCGTCCGAAACATTCACTGTCGGGGAAGGGGGATCGCTGAGCACTTCGTCAGTGGCGGTGGACATAGGGAACCGAGTCTTCATCGTCTGTAAGGTTAAGAGCAGAGTGGAGTGTGTGTGTAAGACGAAAGAGAGAGGGGAGACTGAACCATCAGTGTGGTTCGAACGTCAAAGAGGAAATGGCAGTACCTGGCTCATGACATACGACTCGGAAAAAGCTTCATGAAGCAACTTCAGGAACTATGTTCCGAAGCCTCGAGACTCAGGGCGCAACAAACCTGTGGTGCCGGAGGTAAGTATCGAGTTAACTCTCATCGTCTCGTCAGGTAAACATTACGAGGCACCGAAACGCGATCAGGGAGGAAAAAGGTGCGCTGGTCGAGGCTTGTCCATTAGACCGACTCGTGTAGCGAGAGAGATACTCATTCTTTTTCACGTGGAACTGTATAGAAAGATGTGTTATCCCCCGAGTTCCTTCGGAAAATTTCACACTCTCGTCGTCTTTCAGTTCTCTCTCTCTCTCTCTCTCTCTCTGCAAGTCTCCATCGCGCGCTCGCTTGTGTGTGTGTGTGTATGTGTGTGTGTGTGTGTGTTGTGTGTGTGTGTGTGTGTGTGTGTGTGTGTGTCTGATTTGCCGTTCCACTTCCCCCAAACACTCCTTCGTCGTGATACGTACAAACAATCCGTAATCCTCCGCCTTGATCCCGTGCAACGTCCCCTGACCGCGTCACACGGGGCCACCATAGAGTTCGCTCAGACTGGGGCAAATCCTGCAGGATGAAACCCCAGCGGAAGACCATGCCCGGGGTTAGTGTCTGTGTGTGTGTGTGTGGAGGCCGGGTTATCTCCCTGTGACCCTAAGGGACTCGAGTGTATGGAAGAGGAAAGTCCAGAGTCACGATATACGTCCTATCTTAAACGTTAACGTGGAATACATGGGAGTCCGTGCAGGCGAGTGGGGCCAGGGTGGGGTCAAGGAGGACATTAACTGGATCACTAAGTTTCTCCGGCCCGTCTGCGCCACAGACCATTCTAGTAGGGTCAGGGGCCGTATGCAGAACACTTCTTAGAATGCTTGAGTATGCTTAACTTTAAGAATTTTGCTAAGCATGTTTCTGAAAGCTGCCCTACGCTTAAGTATTTGCTTAGCAGACGACAAATATTTTGACCCAAACTGCACTTCATACTTCTTAAATCTTATGCTTAAGTTTTGCTAAGCATCGCGCTTAGTCCTTTTCTGTGCGGCACTTAAGTCACTTGCTCAGCAAAGCATAAAAATAAGCAGAAATCTAAGAATTTTTCTGGCATACGGGCCCAGGTCAAGGGTCATCTTGGCTGTGAGGACCTACCTCGGGATATAGACGGAGGCGGAGCGAGCCTCGCTATGCTGGCTCGCGTGTCTTGCGGGGTCGACATCGGGGCCATGGTGGTGGTGGCGCCCCTGGCGACTGTCTGCATACGTGACGTCCTCGCCCTGCCTCCTGTGGTGGGAGCAGTGCTCCGAGGAGCCTCCCTCCTCGTCCTTACACACCTGCAGCCGCGGCCGGCAACGATACCACGTCACTCAAGAGAATCTACAGGCCGTCAGCTGGTAGCTCATGTAAATGTCTCTGGTAGTATGCAAACCATGAAGCGTTATAAACGAATACGCAACGCTATAAGAACCTGAGAGTCCTGGACACAGTGGGACATGATAGAATCATTCAGAATCTTTACATCTATGACAACTTGATTACACATGTCAGACGCTCACCTCACACGTCATACCGTCCTTCCTCACGGTCCTACAGTGGCTGTTGTCGACGACGCCCTGGCCTTCTTCCTCAGAGCTCGTGTAGCGGTGCCCCTGGATGGTATGCGAGTGGTCGTTCTGCTCTGGTGGGAAATAATTCTCCTGACGGCGCTGCTCCTCCTGGTGAGTCGGACCGTAGTCCCCTCCTTCATACTGAGGTGTGTGGTGGCCGTCATCATACTGAGGTGTGTGGCGGCCGTCATCATACTGAGGTGTGTGGTGGCCGTCATCATACTGAGGTGTGTGGCGGCCGTCATCATACTGAGGTGAGCAGTGGTGGCTGCCAGGGTGACCACAAGGGTGACCTGGTCTCTCATAGTTCCGACTCGGACGGTAGAAGGTGGGTAGGGATGTGTGGTGGTGAGCTGGCGGCCCGAAGCTGGGTATGGCGTACGGGCCGGTGCCTGGCGGGTTGCCGGAGACTCCGAAGTTGTAGCTACTGAAGGATGACAGCGGGTTGGGGGGCATGAAGCCATTCACGTCTGAGGCCTTCCCCTGGTCAGCCTTGGACCGCTGCTGCTGCTGCTGCTGGTGTGTTGACGCTGACCCGAAGCCGAGACCGAAGGGACCATCCCCAAACTGACCTCCACTCAGCCCACCGCTCACGAGGCTCTGTGAGGATGTAATTGGTGCCCTAGGATCCAGGGAGGTGAGCGACCCCACACCCAAGTGGCTTCCACGTGTCTGAAGGCCAACATCCTGTACCGAAGACGATGACGGTGTGGAAGAAGAGGGAGAGGAATGATGAATCTCCACTCGATCAGCAACACCTCATTTCTCTTAATTACTCGTGAATATACAGACGTCGATGTCATCGACCTGCGAGATATCTCAAGTTTTACAGAATCTGTCAGTGTGGCACGTAGCTAGAGGCAGCGTGAGGTTCACCAGCCTGAACGTCGAGGGTGGGACTTACGTTGAAGAACTGAGAGAACCCGATGTCCTGCATGAAGCCTGGGTCGCCGGCGGCCGTGGCTGACTGCGAGTGCCGGCCTGCAGCTTGTGTATAGCCCGTGATCAGTGGCTGGCCTGCGCCCTCACCGCCTGGGGCGACCTGCAGCAGGGGAAAGCCAACATCGGGCATCAGAAGGAAGCTATCGTGAGGCAGCGGTCGCTGGTCCTGCTCCTACACACACACACACTCACCCTGGGTGTGGCAGACCGTCTGGTCTCTCTAGAATAACTATCCTTGACAATCTACTCTTCATCCTCACAAATGTCTATCAGCTTTAACATGAAGGTTTGTGACAAAGTATTGAAATGTGAGCCTTCCTTCTTCTGTGAGTTAATCCATCTTCTCAAAGATCTGATTTATTTTCTATCATCTCTCATGATATATTCTGGGAGAGAAATGAACAAACTATACATTTCTAGAGCTATTTGTCTATAATCACATCGTATGTAAAGCCATTCGTCATCTGATTCAATTCGTCATCCAAGGGAATGATAGAATTCACCAATTTCCAATACTGAGAACGAGTCCCATTACCATAAATGAATACATACAAATAATCTCATGGGTCGTGTGTGCCACCAGCCTGTCAAATCCAGCACCGCTCGAAATCTGGAGCACCCATAACCTGAACCTCCGTCGGGTGTAGTCAACCCATGATGTGCAACTGTGGATATACACCTGCTGAATATACCAACAGTACTTACCTCCTCCTCCCTCTGCTTGTCGACTCTCGACTTTCCCTTATAATCCAAGCTTGTTCAGTGGCACAACAGTCCCCCACCGGTCGAGTAACCCCGACCTACCTACACCCAGTGCTAGGGAACACACATCATCAACTTGTCGACTGCGGATGAATCCTTTGGTGGACACAGCTGGGCTTCAGCCCGTGTCGTCAACGCTGAGAAGTTGGGCGTACCTGTTAGAGGGACGAGTCGAATCTGTTAAGAGGAGGGACGGGTCGTACCCTTGTGAGAGGGGTCGTACCTGTGAGGGAAGAGTTTGGGTCGTAACTGTGAGGGAGGGGCTTGGGTTGTACCTGTGAGGGAGGGGCTTGGGTTGTACCTGTGAGGGAGGGGCTTGGGTCGTACCTGTGAGGGAGGGGCTTGGGTCGTACCTGTGAGGGAGGGGCTTGGGTCGTACCTGTGAGGGAGGGGCTTGAGTCGTACCTGTGAGGGAGGGGCTTGGGTCGTACCTGTGAGGGAGGGGCTTGGGTCGTACCTGTAAGAGAGGGGCTTGGGTCGTACCTGTGAGGGAGGGGCTTGGATCGTACCTGTGAGGGAGGGGCTTGGATCGCACCTGTGAGGGAGGGGCTTGGGTCGTAACTGTGAGGGAAGAGTTTGGGTCATAACTGTGAGGGAAGGGGCTTGTGTCGTACCTGTGAGAGGGGTGGGGTACTCATGGCCCGTACCACGACCTGGGGACCAGCCAAGAGGACCAGGAGAGCCAAGAGCCACCAGTCCATGACGCCATGCACGGGCTGCAGCCAGGAGGGAAGACGATGGACGGGATCATGTGCATGACAGGCCATGCCAAGGCACTCGTGTAGGTGGTCAGTGAACACACGTTTGAATGCTACACTGGAAGCCAAGCAATGTAAACTTTGTGACACAACGAAATGAGAATATGAGGAACTCTCTCTCTCTCTCTCTCTCTCTCTCTCTCTCTCTCTCTCTCTCTCTCTCTCTCTCTCTCTCTCTCTCGTGTGTATACCTGGACACGTTAAAACGGGCGAGTCGAAACACAGCCAAAATATCCATATTTGTAAGACGCCAACACCCGTTTGTAAGACAAGGTATATATATATATATATATATATATATATATATATATATATATATATATATATATATATATATATATATATATACAGTTCAAGTCATATTTCAAAAAGACACGCCATACTTGTAACACAAGCCATATCTACAAGACAAGCCATACCTGTAACACAAGCCATATCTACAAGACAAGCCATACCTGTAACACAGGTCATTTCTACAAGACAAGCCATACCTGTAACACAGGTCATTTTATGCAAGAATCCCATCATTAATCTTGAGGTCGCAATATCGCGTATTTCCCCTCCTCGTATCTATAAGATCAACGAGAGACCTTAACCTTACCAGGACCAATATCTCTCTCTCTCTCTCTCACTCTCTCTCTCTCTCTCTCTCTCTCTCTCTCTCTCTCTCTCTCTCTCTCTCTCTCTCTCTCTCTCTCTCTCTCTCTCTCTCTCTCTCTCTCTCTCCCCCTCCACCAGAGCCATTCTCACGTATAATGGCCGCACAATAAACTTCGGGAAAGCCATTTTTGCTCGAAAGGTGAAGATCAATGAGGAGGTACCGTTCGTGGCGCGGCGCCGGGGGAGTGTGGCACACCCATATATTTCCCTCCTTACAGCAGGTGTGTGTGTGTGTGTGTGTGTGTGTGTGTGTGTGTGTGTGTGTGTGGTTGGGCCATTCTTCGTCTGTTTCCTGGCGCTACCTTGCAGACACGGGAAACAGCGATTACTTATAATGATATGTATATATATATATAAATAGTGAGAGGACAAGAGCAAGGGAAGGAGTAGCAATACTCCTGAAACAGGAGTTGTGGGAGTATGTGATAGAGTGTAAGAAAGTAAATTCTCGATTAATATGGGTAAAACTGAAAGTTGATGGAGAGAGGTGGGTGATTATTGGTGCATATGCACCTGGGCATGAGAAGAAAGATCAAGAGAGGCAAGTGTTTTGGGAGCAGCTGAATGAGTGTGTTAGTGGTTTTGATGCACGAGACCGGGTTATAGTGATGGGTGATTTGAATGCAAAGGTGAGTAATGTGGCAGTTGAGGGAATAATTGGTATACATGGGGTGTTCAGTGTTGTAAATGGAAATGGTGAAGAGCTTGTAGATTTATGTGCTGAAAAAGGACTGATGATTGGGAATACCTGGTTTAAAAAGCGAGATATACATAAGTATACTTATGTAAGTAGGAGAGATGGCCAGAGAGCGTTATTGGATTACGTGTTAATTGACAGGCGTGCGAAAGAGAGACTTTTGGATGTTAATGTGCTGAGAGGTGCAACTGGAGGGATGTCTGATCATTATCTTGTGGAGGCTAAGGTGAAGATCTGTATGGGTTTTCAGAAAAGAAGAGTGAATGTTGGGGTGAAGAGGGTGGTGAGAGTAAGTGAGCTTGAGAAGGAGACCTGTGTGAGGAAGTACCAGGAGAGACTGAGTACAGAATGGAAAAAGGTGAGAACAATGGAAGCGGGGGGGAGTGGGGGAGGAGTGGGATGTATTTAGGGAATCAGTGATGGATTGCGCAAAAGATGCTTGTGGCATGAGAAGAGTGGGAGGTAGGTTGATTAGAAAGGGTAGTGAGTGGTGGGATGAAGAAGTAAGAGTATTAGTGAAAGAGAAGAGAGAGGCATTTGGACGATTTTTGCAGGGAAAAAATGCAATTGAGTGGGAGATGTATAAAAGAAAGAGACAGGAGGTCAAGAGAAAGGTGCAAGAGGTGAAAAAAAGGGCAAATGAGAGTTGGGGTGAGAGAGTATCATTAAATTTTAGGGAGAATAAAAAGGTGTTCTGGAAGGAGGTAAATAAAGTGCGTAAGACAAGGGAGCAAATGGGAACTTCAGTGAAGGGCGCAAATGGGGAGGTGATAACAAGTAGTGGTGATGTGAGAAGGAGATGGAGTGAGTATTTTGAAGGTTTGTTGAATGTGTTTGATGATAGAGTGGCAGATATAGGGTGTTTTGGTCGAGGTGGTGTGCAAAGTGAGAGGGTTGGGGAAAATGATTTGGTAAACAGAGAAGAGGTAGTGAAAGCTTTGCGGAAGATGAAAGCCGGCAAGGCAGCAGGTTTGGATGGTATTGCAGTGGAATTTATTAAAAAAGGGGGTGACTGTATTGTTGACTGGTTGGTAAGGTTATTTAATGTATGTATGACGCATGGTGAGGTGCCTGAGGATTGGCGGAATGCGTGCATAGTGCCATTGTACAAAGGCAAAGGGGATAAGAGTGAATGCTCAAATTACAGAGGTATAAGTTTGTTGAGTATTCCTGGTAAATTATATGGGAGGGTATTGATTGAGAGGGTGAAGGCATGTACAGAGCATCAGATTGGGGAAGAGCAGTGTGGTTTCAGAAGTGGTAGAGGATGTGTGGATCAGGTGTTTGCTTTGAAGAATGTATGTGAGAAATACTTAGAAAAGCAAATGGATTTGTATGTAGCATTTATGGATCTGGAGAAGGCATATGATAGAGTTGATAGAGATGCTCTGTGGAAGGTATTAAGAATATATGGTGTGGGAGGAAAGTTGTTAGAAGCAGTGAAAAGTTTTTATCGAGGATGTAAGGCATGTGTACGTGTAGGAAGAGAGGAAAGTGATTGGTTCTCAGTGAATGTAGGTTTGCGGCAGGGGTGTGTGATGTCTCCATGGTTGTTTAATTTGTTTATGGATGGGGTTGTTAGGGAGGTGAATGCAAGAGTTTTGGAAAGAGGGGCAAGTATGAAGTCTGTTGGGGATGAGAGAGCTTGGGAAGTGAGTCAGTTGTTGTTCGCTGATGATACAGCGCTGGTGGCTGATTCATGTGAGAAACTGCAGAAGCTGGTGACTGAGTTTGGTAAAGTGTGTGGAAGAAGAAAGTTAAGAGTAAATGTGAATAAGAGCAAGGTTATTAGGTACAGTAGGGTTGAGGGTCAAGTCAATTGGGAAGTGAGTTTGAATGGAGAAAAACTGGAGGAAGTGAAGTGTTTTAGATATCTGGGAGTGGATCTGGCAGCGGATGGAACCATGGAAGCGGAAGTGGATCATAGGGTGGGGGAGGGGGCGAAAATTCTGGGGGCCTTGAAGAATGTGTGGAAGTCGAGAACATTATCTCGGAAAGCAAAAATGGGTATGTTTGAAGGAATAGTGGTTCCAACAATGTTGTATGGTTGCGAGGCGTGGGCTATGGATAGAGTTGTGCGCAGGAGGATGGATGTGCTGGAAATGAGATGTTTGAGGACAATGTGTGGCGTGAGGTGGTTTGATCGAGTGAGTAACGTAAGGGTAAGAGAGATGTGTGGAAATAAAAAGAGCGTGGTTGAGAGAGCAGAAGAGGGTGTTTTGAAGTGGTTTGGGCACATGGAGAGAATGAGTGAGGAAAGATTGACCAAGAGGATATATGTGTCGGAGGTGGAGGGAACGAGGAGAAGAGGGAGACCAAATTGGAGGTGGAAAGATGGAGTGAAAAAGATTTTGTGTGATCGGGGCCTGAACATGCAGGAGGGTGAAAGGAGGGCAAGGAATAGAGTGAATTGGAGCGATGTGGTATACCGGGGTTGACGTGCTGTCAGTGGATTGAATCAAGGCATGTGAAGCGTCTGGGGTAAACCATGGAAAGCTGTGTAGGTATGTATATTTGCGTGTGTGGACGTATGTATATACATGTGTATGGGGGGGGTTGGGCCATTTCTTTCGTCTGTTTCCTTGCGCTACCTCGCAAACGCGGGAGACAGCGACAAAGTATAAAAAAAAAAAAAGAAAAATATATATATATATATATATATATATATATATATATATATATATATATATATATATATATATATATATATATATCTCCCTACGAGTCCACGGGGAAAATGAAACACGATAAGTTCCCAAGTGCACTTTCGTGTAATAATCACATCATCAGGGGAGACACAAGAGAGAAATATAACAGTCACTTGATATACATCGAAGAGACGAAGCTAGGACGCCATTTGGTAAACATGTGATTGTGATTTGTAAACAATTCACCTTCTTGTCCACATAATAAGTTTATGATACGCTCGTTGTCTGTCTTGGACAATAACAGGTTTACCAAATGGCGTCCTAGCTACGTCTCTTCGTTGTATATCAACTGACTTGTATTTCTCTCTAGTGTCTCTCCTGATGATGTGATTATTACACGAAAGTGCACTTGGGAACTTTTCGTGTTTCACTTTCCCCGTGGACTCATAGGAATATATATATATATATATATATATATATATATATATATATGTATATATTATCCCTGGGGATAGGGAAGAAAGAATACTTCCCACGTATTCCCTGCGTGTCGTAGAAGGCGACTAAAAGAGGAGGGAGCGGGGGGGCTGGAAATCCTACCCTCTTGTTTTTTTTTTTTTAATTTTCCAAAAGAAGGAACAGAAAAGGGGGCCAGGTGAGGATATTCCCTCAGAGGCCTAATCCTCTGTTCTTAACGCTACCTTGCTAACGCGGGAAATGACGAATAGTTTGAAAGAAAGAAAGAAATATATATATATATATATATATATATATATATATATATATATATATATATATATATATATATAGATATATATATATATTTTTTTTTTTTCATACTATTCGCCATTTCCCGCGATAGCGAGGTAGCGTTAAGAACAGAGGACTGGGCCTTTGAGGGAATACCCTCAATACCTGGCCCCCTTCTCTGTTCCTTCTTTAGGAAAATTAAAAAAAAAATAATGAGAGGGAAGGATTTCCAGCCCTCCGCTCCCTCCCCTTTTAGTCGCCTTCTACGACACGCAGGGAATACGTGGGAAGTATTCTTTCTCCCCTATCCCCAGGGATAATATATATATACATATATATATATATATATATATATATATATATATATATATATATATATATATATATATATATATATATATATATATATATGGCACTTTCTAGTAGTCTTCAAGTTGTGTTAAAGAAAGGATTAATGAGATATATTAATCTAATTACTCCTCCTTCTTATATGATGAGACTGACCATCTCCATAGTGTTCAGTCTATGTCTCATGGCTTAAGTCAACACCAAAAAAGCAATGACGCTCATGGTCTATATCGTATCATCAGAAACTAGCAATAACATGTTCATCGAGCGTTGTATTGAACCAACTTTAAAAGAGGACGATGAAGGCCAGATGTAGACTTTCAAATCATCGCTTCCACGCATTAAGAATACCTGGGTTCGAATCTCTGGCCTCGGGGAATGGCGGCGTCGAGCGAACGAGGCTCTCCAACCAATCATGTATTCGAGTGACGACGCGACACCAGGCGAGCCAATCACGTTCGTCGTCCTCCAGGTACACACACACACACACACACGCGCACCGTATGGCGAGGGAGATGTACAACCAGGGCACAGTACAGACACCTCCACCACACAACCACAGTCACAACTGAGGGTACAGATTGGGTACAGTCAGTCAAGTAGTCAGTCAGTTAGGCAGTAGACTAGGCAGTCAGGGAGGCAGGCAGGCAGGAAGTCAGTCAGGCAGGCAGGCAGTAGATTAGGCAGTCAGGCAGGCAGTCAGTCAGGCAGGCACTCAGTCGACCAGGTAGTCAGGCAGGCAGTCAGTCGACTTGGTAGTCAGGCAGGCAGGCAGTCAGGCACGCAGTCAGTCAGGCAGTCGACTAGACAGGCAGACAGTCAAGCAGTCAGGCAGGCAGGTAGTCAGTCAGTCAGTCAGGCAGGCAGTCAGTCAGTCAGGCAGTCGACTAGACAGGAAGACAGTCAGGCAGTCAGTCAGGCAGTCAGTCAGTCAGTCAGTCAGGCAGTCAGTCAGTCAGTCAGGCAGACAGTCAGTCAGGCAGACGACCCGCCCACTCGCCCACGCCCCGCTTTCATCTCTTAATGAGGAAGCTCTGGGCGTCAGGTGAAGAGGAGCGAGGTGGGGTTGTGTTTCCTTTTTATCCTGCACGCTGGCCACCACACCCACACACCAGAGCGCACGAGAGTGACTGTATCGGTCATGATCAAAGCCCAGGTGAGGGGCTACAGCCGGAACTAATGAGAATTGGATTTCGACACTGAGTACCGCGGCATTAAGTGGGTGTGGGGGCAACGCGGGAGAAGTGGCAACGTGTGTGTGTCTCTCTCTCTTGGGGGCAGGACTGGATGGAGACTAATAAAACTCCCTCTGTACAGGGCGGAGGGTAAATGGCAATCACCCCGTAAGGCCTGCGGAGAAATGAGTCTGCTCAACACAGCTGGCAAGGTGTAGGGGGAGGAGAGTGAGTGAGTGAGTGAGTGATTGCGTTAAGAAGGACAAGTTGTTGATGTGGACCAGCAACGCCTGGGTCTATGAAGGTGACAAGGGTGTAAATCACATTCATCTTCCACTTAATGAAGGTACATGTAGCATACCTTGATGCAGAGAGGACGTAATGTATCATACTGACCAGGAGAGCAGTGTGGGAAGCTGGAACCCTGGATATGTCGCGCGTGCGAATGGTGCTAACAGGTTTTACAGTGGGCGCGGTGCATGTGCGAGCGTAAAACGTGCCACGCGGTGTGGGCGAGAGGTATGGGGCAGACGTGGGATGTGTGGCAAGGGTGAGTAATGTGACCGTAGTTATTTAATATTATCAAGCATGAGGCATCGTGTGAGAGTGAGAGGCGGGCAGGCGAGTGTGGCGTGATACTGAAGGAGAAACAGAAGTTGCGACGGTGTCAATATTTCTCTCTTGTGTCTCCCCTGATGCTGTGATTATTACACGAAAGTGCACTTGGGAAATGGCGAATAGTTTGAAATATATATATATATATATATATATATATATATATATATATATCCAGGGAATAAAGGAGGGACACTATTGTGTTTCGTCAAAGGCGACACCGAGGGCCGGGAGCAGGTGTGGGAATTCTTCATCTCGGATCATCCCCTCCACAAGGCAACAGAAGATGGAGTCCAGTAAGGATTTCCCCTTAGCCGTCTGATCCTGAAACTACTGTGCCACGGTGGGAAACACAAGCGGATATAAGACGAGGATACACAGAGAGAGAGGCCCGCATGGGTTCGAATCCCGCGCGCGGCAGTCAGCCCACACCAACCCAGTTCATCCTTCCTTTGGGGCAGCTCAATGAATGGGTACCTGGCTTAAGCTAGGGTGTCCGGGAGAGTGTGTGTGTGTGTGTGTGTTGGTATACACTCAAAGAACCTTCCTCGCCACCGCAACCTCCTACCACCAGAAATCCCCCGTCCCCTCGTTGCAGCTCAACCCCACAACCACACTGAACCCATCCGAGCTGGTACACAACAAGAACATCCACATACCGACAACGTTAACGCTGGTGCACGGGTCAAGCCTGCATCTCTAACTCATCTGATCACGGTGGCAGTGCACACGGATTTTCGTATTGAATGTACTTTCTCCATACACTGTATTTTCAACTCTTGGTTGTATTTCATTCAATAAAACATTGTTTCATTATCATTATTACTATTATTATTATCATTATTATCATCATTATTATGATTATTATCACTATTATTATCACTATCTCATTATCCGCCTCTTTCACTGTCCTCGGGCAATACTTCTCAGGTCCTGCCGTTTCACTGTAAATACAGATGCAGGAATGTCATTTTAAGATGTTAGCCATAACCTCGCTATCACCAGTTTCCGTAATTACTGGACCAGTTGAGTGGGAAATGACTCTCTCTTTTTTTTTTCTCTCTCTCTCTCTCTCTCTCTCTCTCTCTCTCTCTCTCTCTCTCTCTCTCTCTCTCTCTCTCTCGTCTAACATACCTGTAAAACTCGAGTTTTCTTTTTCTTTTGCTATTTTCAGCAATATACGTTTCATGTTGACGTTTACTTTGTCTTATAACTCTCTCACTTTCTCTACGCACATTTACGTGACTTACGCAATCGGGTGGATATTGGTTTCTTTGATTTTCGTATGAGCGACTTCCTTAGACAATGGACACTTTCTTATTTCGCCATTGCACCATCGTCGCTTCGTTTTAGAAATAGACCGCCTACTACGCACCCACAGGTATGATCCCTCTACTACTTTGAAAGTTTTACTGAAACTTTTCCAAGCTACATCCACGTCATTTTCACCGAACTTATATTTAGAATTTGCAAGTTCAAAATTTGACATTTTCTAGCAACTTTCATGCTGACCAACAGTAATTACAAGAGTTGAAAGTGACCTTAAAGATACTTTGTCGGTCATCAATTCTATAATATGTATTTCTTTCCTAACATCAACTTTAGCTTGGAGATCCTCATTTGTAGGTAGAATTAAATCTAATATATTCTCGTCACGAATAGGTTTCCCGACAAATTGGATGAGGTCATCATCAAGTAAATTGAGGTAGGGTCGACGCCCAGAGTTACTGGAAAGAGAATCCGACATCCAGAGGAACTGGAAAGAGAATCCGACATCCAGAGCAACTGGAAAGAGAATCCGACATCCAGAGCAACTGGAAAGAGAATCCGACATCTAGAGCAACTGGAAAGAGGATCCGACACCCAGAGGAACTGGAAAGAGGATCCGACACCCAGAGCAACTGGAAAGAGAATCCGACACTCAGAGCAACTGGAAAGAGAATCTCTCATTCAGATACCGCTGTGTTAAAATCTCCTACGATGACAGACTCTCGTTCGGTACACGTTACTGATCATAACATCTCTCGTCCTGCCTCTGGTGTGTGTGTGTGTGTGTGTGTGTGTGTGTGTGTGTGTGTGTGTGTGTGTGTGTGTGTGTGTGTGTGTGTGTGTGTGCTGGAGGGCGTGTACTCTACTCCTACCGTGATATTCGCGCGATGGATTCCTCTCCATTTCTACACGGATGAGGTCCACGTTCTCAATGACAGCAACATTTTTTTTCTTTTTTTTACCACGGGATTTAGATGAGCTTCAGCAGAGAGCATCTCTCTCTCTGTCTGTCTGTCTGTCTGTCTGTCTGTCTGTCTCTCTCTCTCTCTCTCTCTCTCTCTCTCTCTCTCTCTCTCTCTCTCTCTCTCTCTCTCTCTCTCCCTGTCAAACAGAGGGAACCCTGGCACTGCGTATCCTCGTGGGGGAAATCTGCATTTCTGATATCTAACCAAGATACAGAAAGGGCAATGATGATCATAATGTATACATATACACATATGTATACATATACACATACATACACATATCAACATACTGGCATATACATACATACACCATATGAGAGTCCTACATATATACATGTTCACGGTAGAGAGCAACAGATACATTGCCGGGACCTGTATACACCCACCACTCACCAGGGAGGTTACTGGGCCAGGAGGCAGGGCTGCAGTAGACGACCCGGTGACAGGAACACCCTGCAGACGTTCCTGATGACCAGAGCACAGCACACCAGCGACGAAGGGAGGGTGGGTGGAGCACGGCACGCCAGCGACGGAGGGAGAGTGGGTGGAGCACGGCACACCAGCGATGGGGAGGTGGGTGGGAGCACGGCACGCCAGCGACGGAGGGAGGGTGGGTGGAGCACGGCACACCAGCGACGGGGAGGTGGGTGGGAGCACGGCACGCCAGCGACGGAGGGAGGGTGGGTGGAGCACGGCACACCAGCGACGGAGGGAGAGTGGGTGGAGCACAGCACACCAGCGACGAAGGGAGGGTGGGTGGAGCACGGCACACCAGCGACGGAGGCAGGGTGGGTGGAGCACGGCACACCAGCGACGGAGGGAGAGTGGGTGGAGCACAGCACACCAGCGACGAAGGGAGGGTGGGTGGAGCACGGCACACCAGCGACGGATGGTGGGTGGAGCACAGCACACCAGCGACGGAGGGAGAGTGGGTGGAGCACGGCACACCAGCGATGGGGAGGTGGGTGGGAGCACGGCACGCCAGCGACGGAGGGAGAGTGGGAGGAGCACGGCACGCCAGTGACGGGGAGGTGGGTGTGAGCACGGCACACCAGCGACGGAGGGAGGGTCGGTGGAGCACGGCACGCCAGCGATGGGGAGGTGGGTGGGAGCACGGCACGCCAGCAACGGAGGGAGAGTGGGAGGAGCACGGCACGCCAGTGACGGGGAGGTGGGTGTGAGCACGGCACGCCAGTGACGGGGAGGTGGGTGGGAGGAGGCTGCGTCAGGAACAGCGGCTCAGGAGGTCACAACGGCAGCAGCAGAGCCTCCACAGCAGGAGCAGACAAGGCCGGTCAGGGCAACAGAAGAGAGTGGCGCGTGGATGCCAACTCCAACATGACCCGTGGTCCTCACCGGTGGGTCCATATATACCTTACTGGCGACGTCACGGGGTCTCGAACCTTTGGTCCCGCCGTGACCCGGACCAACGGACCGTTAACAGGCCGTTTCAACAGGGTGAAATGCTTCCTCTCCCTCGACGAGATTCGCATAGCGTCGCGTCGCTTTCTAATTCATTTGCGCCTCCAGTTCCGTTCAGGAGACTTTTACGAAAGCTTCCTATATACAGACCTTTACTATATTCACGTATATACGGGACACACACACACACACACACACAAACACACACACACACACACACACACACACACACACACTCACAAACACCAGATATATGGGCCTCCGTGGTGTCGTGGTCAGTGTTCCTGGTCGTAAGTCATCACGGGCTGGCCCGGGATCGAGAAACAGGGTACCTGGTTCAGACTTGCGTGCGTGTGTGTGTGTGTGTGTGTGTGTGTGTGTGTGTGTGTATGTGTGTGTGTGTGTGTGTACAGGAGTAAAGGCGTGGTACATTTATACGAGGCAACGAGACGTGGGCCATCACGAGTGTAAACCTCTTCTCTCCTCACACATACCCAAATATCAAACTCACAAGCACAGATGCTTACAGGACTACACAAGCACACAGGCACAAAAATGTACACGAAACACAACAGGAAAATGTGATATGTACTTAAAAATATCAACAAACACTTCACATTTATAAAACACAAATACATAATCACAAAAATAAAATATTTAAATGTCAGCTGTCAATTTGTAACTAAAATCAGATCATGAACAAAAGAGAAAAAAAAAAATAACTTCGATTCTAATTTTTCTCTTCAGTTCGTTAATAAAGATTAATTGAGTTTTTTTCTTTTTAATTTCAATTGAAGAGTATTATTCATTATAGATGATTGTTAGCACAAAATGATGTTTTCCAATAAGCTGAGATTAACACTATAAGTCCTGCCTAGTTCTGAATCAACCATATATATATATATATATATATATATATATATATATATATATATATATATATTATATATATATATATATATATATATATATTGGCGGAATGCGTGCATAGTGCCATTGTACATAGGCAAAGGGGATAAGAGTGAGTGCTCAAATTACAGAGGTATAAGTTTGTTGAGTATTCCTGGTAAATTATATGGGAGGATATTGATTGAGAGGGTGAAGGCATGTACAGAGCATCAGATTGGGGAAGAGCAGTGTGGTTTCAGAAGTGGTAGAGGATGTGTGGATCAGGTGTTTGCTTTGAAGAATGTATGTGAGAAATACTTAGAAAAGCAAATGGATTTGTATGTAGCATTTATGGATCTGGAGAAGGCATATGATAGAGTTGATAGAGATGCTCTGTGGAAGGTGTTAAGAATATATGGTGTGGGAGGCAAGTTGTTAGAAGCAGTGAAAAGTTTTTATCGAGGATGTAAGGCATGTGTACGTGTAGGAAGAGAGGAAAGTGATTGGTTCTCAGTGAATGTAGGTTTGCGGCAGGGGTGTGTGATGTCTCCATGGTTGCTTAATTTGTTTATGGATGGGGTTGTTAGGGAGGTGAATGCAAGAGTTTTGGAAAGAGGGGCAAGTATGAAGTCTGTTGGGGATGAGAAAGCTTGGGAAGTGAGTCAGTTGTTGTTCGCTGATGATACAGCGCTGGTGGCTGATTCTTGTGAGAAACTGCAGAAGCTGGTGACTGAGTTTGGTAAAGTGTGTGAAAGAAGAAAGTTAAGAGTAAATGTGAATAAGAGCAAGGTTATTAGGTACAGTATGGTTGAGGGGCAAGTCAATTGGGAGGTGAGTTTGAATGGAGAAAAACTGGAGGAAGTGAAGTGTTTTAGATATCTGGGAGTGGATCTGGCAGCGGATGGAACCATGGAAGCGGAAGTGGATCATAGGGTGGGGGAGGGGGCGAAAATTCTGGGAGCCTTGAAGAATGTGTGGAAGTCGAGAACATTATCTCGGAAAGCAAAAATGGGTATGTTTGAAGGAATAAAGGTTCCAACAATGTTGTATGGTTGCGAGACGTGGGCTATGGATAGAGTTGTGCGCAGGAGGATGGATGTGCTGGAAATGAGATGTTTGAGGACAATATGTGGTGTGAGGTGGTTTGATCGAGTAAGTAACGTAAGGGGTAAGAGAGATGTGTGGAAATAAAAAGAGCGTGGTTGAGAGAGCAGAAGAGGGTGTCTTGAAATGGTTCGGGCACATGGAGAGAATGAGTGAGGAAAGATTGACCAAGAGAATATATGTGTCGGAGGTGGAGGGAACGAGGAGAAGAGGGAGACCAAATTGGAGGTGGAAAGATGGAGTGAAAAAGATTTTGTGTGATCGGGGCCTGAACATGCAGGAGGGTGAAAGGAGGGCAAGGAATAGAGTGAATTGGAGCGATGTGGTATACCGGGGTTGACGTGCTGTCAGTGGATTGAATCAAGGCATGTGAAGCGTCTGGGGTAAACCATGGAAAGCTGTGTAGGTATGTATATTTGCGTGTGTGGACGTATGTATATACATGTGTATGGGGGTGGGTTGGGCCATTTCTTTCGTCTGTTTCCTTGCGCTACCTCGCAAACGCGGGAGACAGCGACAAAGCAAAAAAAAAAAAAAAAAAAAATATACATACATATATATATATATATATATATATATATATATATATATATATATATATATATATATAGTCATCCCTGGGGATTTGGGAGAAAGAATACTTCCCACGTATTCCCTGCGTGTCGTAGAAGGCGACTAAAAGGGGAGGGAGCGGGGGGGGGGGGGGGGGGGGGGGGGCTGGAAATCCTCCCCTCTTGTTTTTTTTTTTTTTTTTAATTTTCCAAAAGAAGGAACAGAGAAGGGGGCCAGGTGAGGATATTCCCTCAGAGGCCCAGTCCTCTGTTCTTAACGCTACCTTGCTAACGCGGGAAATGGCGAATAGTTTGAAAGAAAAAAGAAAAAGATATATATATATATATATATATATATATATATATATATATATATATATATATATATATATATATATATATATATATGAGGTAGCGGTGATGATCCACCACGACCCTCTGCTTCCTACCACGTAAACAAACTTATAACCACGTCTCCTAGGCTTCCTTTATCCCCAGGTCCCACACATTATGCATAAGCTTAACGTAGGGGGACTTTATCGAATCTTTTTACTTAAGCTTAACGTAGGGGGACTTTATCGAATCTTTTTCCTTAAGCTTAACGTAGGGGGACTGTCGAATCTTTTTCTTTAAGCTTAACGTAGGGGGACTTTATCGAATCTTTTTCCTTAAGCTTAACGTAGGGGAACTTTATCGAATCTTTTTCCTTAAGCTTAACGTAGGGGAACTTTATCGAATCTTTTTACTTAAGCTTAACGTAGGGGGACTTTGTCGAATCTTTTTCCTTAAGCTTAACGTAAGGGGTGACTTTGTCGAATCTTTTTCCTTAAGCTTAACGTAGGGGGTGACTTTGTCGAATCTTTCTCCTTAAGCTTAACGTAGGGGGTGACTTTGTCGAATCTTTATCCTTAAGCTTAACGTAGGGGGACTTTATCGAATCGTTTTCCTTAAGCTTAACGTAGGGGGGTGACTTAGTCGAATCTTTTTCCTTAAGCTTAACGTAGGGGGACTTTATCGAATCTTTTTCCTTAAGCTTAACGTAGGGGGGTGACTTAGTCGAATCTTTTTCCTTAAGCTCAACGTAGGGGGACTTTATCGAATCTTTTTCCTTAAGCTCAACGTAGGGGGACTTTATCGAATCTTTTTCCTTAAGCTCAACGTAGGGGGACTTTATCGAATCTTTTTCCTTAAGCTTAACGTAGGGGGACTTTATCGAATCTTTTTCCTTAAGCTCAACGTAGGGGGACTTTATCGAATCGTTTTCCTTAAGCTTAACGTAGGGGGGTGACTTAGTCGAATCTTTTTCCTTAAGCTTAACGTAGGGGGACTTAGTCGAATCTTTTTACTTAAGCTTAACGTAGGACTTAGTCGAATCTTTTTTCTTAAGCTTAACGTAGGGGGTGACTTAGTCGAATCTTTTTTCTTAATGCATCGTGTATCAAAATTTCCAAACATTACTCCATAATAAGCTCTACACAGCTGGACGTAAAAGAAGCATCTCTTATAGAAGATTAAATCCCAAATAAACGTCTCTTAAAGAGCAGTAAATCCCAAAGAAGCATCTCTTAAAGAGGATTAATTCCTAAAGGAGCATCTCAAACAGGATTAAATGCCAAAGAAGCATCTCTTAAAGAGGATCAAATCCTAAAGAAGCATCTCTTAAAGAGGATCAAATCCCAAAGAAGCATCTCTTAAAGAGGCTTAAATCCCAAAGAAGCATCTCTTAAAGAGGATTAAATCCCAAAGCAGCATCTCTTAAAGAGGATCAAACCCCAAAGCAGCATCTCTTAGAGGATTAAATCCCAAAACAGCAACTCTCAAAGAGGATTAAATCCCAAAGAAGCATCTCTTAAAGAGGCTTAGATCCCAAAGAAGCATCTCTTAAAGAAGATTAAATCCCAAAGCAGCATCTCTCAAAGAAGATTAAATCCCAAAGAAGCATCTCTTAAAGAGGATCAAATCCCAAAGCAGCATCTCTTAGAGGATTAAATCCTAAAACAGCATCTCTCAAAGAGGATTAAATCCCAAAGAAGCAACTCTTAAAGGGGATTAAATCCTAAAGAAACATCTCTTAAAGAGGATCAAATCCCAAAGCAGCATCTCTTAAAGAGGATTAAATCCCAAGGCACCATCTCTCAAAGAGGAGTAAATCCCAGAGAAGCATCTCTCAAAGAGGATTAAATCCCTAAGAAGCAAGTCTTAAAGGGGATCAAATCCCAAAGCATCATCTCTTAAAGAGGATTAAATCCCAAGGCACCATCTCTCAAAGAGGATTAAATCCCAGAGAAGCATCTCTCAAAGGGGATTAAATCCCAAAGAAGCATCTCTTAAAGAGGATCAAATCCCAAAGCAGCATCTCCTAAAGAGAATTAAATCCCAAAGAAGCATCTCTTAAAGAGGATTGAATCCCACGTCTCCTATTAGCATTGGATCCTGGCAGGGGGATCCTTGGGGAGCACAGGAAACAGGTTCAGGGTGGGGGAAGGGGCAGTAGTCGCCTATTGTCACCTCAGCTCCTCAATCCACGGCCGGCGCAGGTCCCACATCTCCATGCCTATTCACGGTCTGCCAATTCCCTGACCCTAACCACTGCCAGAAATTAATGAATTTTAAAGAAATGGGGGTTAAAGGAAATGGGGGAGGGGAGTGGGGAGGAGGGAGGCCTTTTAAACGTGCCCCCTCCGCCCCCTTCCACAACCAACCAACCTTCCCCCCTCCCACACAGAGATATATTTGGGAGGACAGGTCGTGTGGCGTAGGCCTATCACAGAGGGAGCCCCGGGCCGCGCTCATTTGGCCTCAAGGCAGGGGAACCAACAGACCAGAATCGAAGGGTTAAAAGGAAATTTGCATACGAACGTGATTTGCATATGAGAATTTTCCATTCCGTTTCCGCGAACGTGATCTACGACTGTATACGGAGTGAAACGACACCACCTCCGCGGGTACGAACACCCACACACTGGATAGAATACGAGAAACCAACATAAACAGACATTCATACATCCAAACAGATGAACATGCACTCAACACGCAGGTCTAAGCTCGAAATGTGAACACAAACCTCCGACGTATACACAGGGGGACACATGCAGGCACATTAGTACCTACGACCAAACCCAACACCAGCCCACCATCATCACTCACCAGCAGCCCACCATCATCACTCACCAGCAGCCCACCATCACCCACCAGCAGCCCACCATCACCCACTGCCAGTGGAAGGATCTGTAGCCAATATAGCGGACAACACTCGGGTGTGACTGCACAACGCACCTTTCATAAAACAAATAAATAGATAAATAAATAAACACAAAATTTGGTTGTAAATTGGTCCAGACGAAGCGGAAGTTAAAACTGCCCTGCTCAACTTTGGTCAACGAGTTCGAGCGCCGTTGTGAAGGAAGGAAGGAAGGAAGGAAGGATCGTGGATCGCTTTAATCAATGATCTAAGATGCCGTTAACACAGTTGATCCGCCTCGAGCGATGCTCACCTACGTGTAATGCAACGCTCGTCTTCTCGAAACACATAAGTTCAAGACCAACACACACACACACAGAATGACCGTATATCAAATTCGACCAACCCATGTTCGCCCCCCGGTACAAGTCTCACGCTCGTAAAATGTGGCAAACTAATTTTGAGACTCATTACACCACGGTAACACAGCAAATTGGCCCCTGACATTTACAGAAGCCACTGGGCCGCTTACATAATTTCACCGATACACTAAACACATGGCCCTCGTGTATGTGCAATACACAGGGGGGGAAAAAACAGAACGGTTGACCACATCACAGTGTCTTTTCTGTGGTCGTGGCTCCAGCTACGGACCGAAATTTCAGAACCAAGGCCAGGCCTTAATAGAAATATAAAGAGGTTAAAGAAAGGGAAAAATGAGGAGAGAAGGAAAATCATTTATGAACTTTGGAGGAAGGGAATGAAAATCACTTATGAACTTTGGAGGGAGGGAATGAAAATCACTTATGAACTTTGGAGGGAGGGAATGAAAATCACTTATGAACTTTGGAGGGAGGGAATGAAAATCACTTATGAACTTTGGAGGGAGGGAATAAAAATCATTTATGAACTTTGGAGGGAGGGAATGAAAAACTCGGTCTTTTAAATTATGCCAGGTCACAAGTCACTGGGAAAGACAAGATGTGGTAGGGAGTTCCAAGGCCGATTCGAGGTGCAGGGAAAGACAGAGGTGCAGGGAAAGACAGATACGGTGACCAAAACGACAAAGTGGGGGTCAGTGTGGGGAAAGGCATTACTGAGCGCCGGGCCAAAGGGAGACTGTAGGATGTAGCTGTGGTGAGACGGGAGGGGTAGTGGGATGTGTGATTACTTCCTGATGAAGGAAATGGCAAGGGTTGGGAGGAGGGCGGTGACGTAAGGTGAGCTTGTGCGAGGACGAACAAAAAAAAAATGACGGTGAGAGCAAATGGAATCTGGGACTCTGTGCTGGCCACAGAGCAACACACTGTGGAGGAACAGTGTGGCTTCAGGGGTGGGAGAAGATGTGTGGACCAGGAGTGAGCTTTGATGAATCTGTGTGAGTAATACTTAAGAGGAACAGATGGATTCGTATGTGGCATTGATGGACGCGGAGAAGGGTTATGATAATGTTGACCGATATGTACCGTGGAAGGTGCTGTGAATATGATGTGGGAGGAAAGCTGCTAAAAACGGTGAGGAATATTCATGAGTAAGGAGAGTCGTGCGATTAGGAAGAGATGAAGGTATGAGTAAAGAGTGTCGTGTGAGTAGGAAGAGATGAAGGTAAGTGGATATAAGCAAAGGTGGTTCTACGTCATGGGTTGGTAATATCACCATGGCTGTTTAACCTGTTTACGGATACGGTGGTGGTGGTAAATGTGAGAATTTTCGAGAGAGATGTGGATCTTCAGTCAGTTGGGCCACGTACGGGCGGAGGGCCTGGAAGGTGAGTCAGCTGCTGTTTGCAGATGATACAGTTCTGGTGGCAGACTCGGATGAGAAACTACAGAAGCTGATGTCTGAGTTTGGAAGAGGATTTGAAAAGGTGTAAGCTGAGAGCTAACGTAATCAAAATCACGGTAATGAGCTGTAGCAGGGAGGGAGAGACAGGTCGGTGTGAGTGTGAGTTTGAACAGAATGAACATAGAGGGAGTGGGGGTCGTTTTAACACCTGGGAGTGGACACGACGGCTGACAGAATTGTGGGAGTTGAAGTGAACCATAAGGTGCAATGAGGAGTGTGTAGAGGCAGAGGTTTACTGAGGGAAAAGATGGGTATGTCTGATGGCACAGTAGTCCCGACGGTGTTGTATGGACACAAGGCGTGGGCCCAAAAGGAAAAAAAATAAACTCCAGAAGAGGATGAAATGCTTTAGATAACAATATGTGGTGTGAGGAGGGTTAATCGTGTAGGTAACACGAAGGTAAGAGAGAGGTACAGTAATAAGAAGAGTATGGTAGACAGGACTGATGCGAGCTTGCTGAAATGGTTGAGACATAGGGAGAGGATGAGTGAGGAGACACTGACCAAGAAGAGAAACATATCGGAAGTGGATCGAGGACGAGATGATAAGACGAAGCGAGTAATATTATGAGAAGCTGGGGCCTGAAAAAAGGCAGGAGGGTGTGAGGCGTGCATGGGACAGAGTGAAGTGGTATACAAGGGGCGACGTGGAGAACGACTCATGATATATGAGGACGTGGTTATGGTGGGAGGTGGGGCGTGGTTATGGTGGGAGGTGGGGGCGTGGTTATGGTGGGAGGTGGAGACATGGTTATGGTGGGTGTTTCGACATGGTTCTGGCCGGTGTTTGGAGTGGACACTCCCCTGAACATCCCTGGACATGATGTCAAGGTTACGAGGGAAGGAACCTAACCGGGAGAGATTGCTCTCACGTTACCATGGGATCTAAACAGACTCCAAACTCTGTCTGATCCATGGTCGACTCAATCCTACCAGAGTCAGTGGAATGAGGATGGAACACACGCAGATGATAACCTTGACAGACATATGACCCGGTGGGAAAATAACCTTTACGAGTAGACAGCGGAAGGCCGACACTGTCCTTTAATCCTGGGTCGCCGGAGCTCCACTTCAACAGCAAAGGAGACCAACTGTGCGCTACTGACTATGGAAACCGCAATCGAGTACATGGACAGTTGATATTCAGGGAGCTGCTGCTATCCTACACTCGGCCAAAACCAGAGGAAACTCCTCGAGTTTGGTCGCCATAATTGCGGAAGAACAAAGAATATATATAGTCCAGAGAAGAGCAGGTAGATGGCGACGCCATCAAGAAAGCTGTATGACAGGGAGAGAGAGAGGCAAGAGGCCTTAACTATGCCCACTACGGAAGAGAGAAGAGTAAGGGGAGACTTGAACATAACCTTACCTAAACCAGCTCGATGAGATGGGCAGCGAACAGGTCTTCAAAACGAGGCAAGGTTACGACCCCCACCACCACCAGACGCTGTAACATGAAGCTAAGCAGAAAAAAAAAACCTGTGATAAAACACGTACAGAAATACCTCTATACCACGAGAGGAGCAACTGAAGGAGGACAACACGCAGGAGAAAAAGAGGTAAAACTCAGGATCGTGGCGGGGCATGAGTGGAAAGATGGGGCGCCCCACGCTGTTGGGGCGCCCCACGCGTGTGTTCAACTCCCACCCCGCACAGTGTAAACATGTTATGACGAACAGATCTTTATATACTGACTTTTCTCCTCTTCTCTCTCTCTCTCTCTCTCTCTCTCTCTCTCTCTCTCTCTCTCTCTCTCTCTCTCTCTCTCTCTCTCCATCTTGCTTGAACGTCTGCACGTCCCAGAACAGAGACACACACACAGCGCCTCTCACCTTTACCCGGTCTGTTGACGAGGAGGCCATGGCTGAGGGGGAATGAGGCAGGTCCACTATATAACATTCCTTTTTTCAAATTCAGAACACCACACAGCACACCATTATCTTCCACGGTGGCTTTCCTTGAATTACGTTTCCCCTCTAATTCACGCTGGGGGGTAAAAATACTGAAACTCATTCAATGCCGAAAGAAAAAGGTAAGATAATTTGCGGTTCAAGTTCCGCCAGCCATCACCAGATGGTGCAAACAGATCCAGGTATGAGCTAGCTCCTCGGCCTGCTATTGTCCTCAGTTCTTGGACCTGCCTGCAGCCTGCTCCTCCCCCCTCACGTCCCGCCAGCCACCATGCCACATCGGAGCCACCAAGTCATGTACTCCAGAGAACAATGATTACACACGTACCCGTCTGTAGTAGAAATCGTTCGACTTGCCTCACAGACACCGGTGAACTTCTGACCCACCGAAGACTGGCTGAGGAGAACTCCGGAGATGTGTGTGTGTGTGTGTGTGTGTGTGTGTGCTCCTCATCTGGAGCTGAGAGAGACAGGCAACTACGGCTGGGACAGTCAGTCAGTCACCTGGAGCTGGGGCAGACAGTCACATAGGACAGTCAGTCATCTGGAGCTGAGGCAGATAGTGTCCTCAGTGTGGCCGCGTCTCATAACCGTGTACTACATCAGGGGGTTAAACGCCCTCCTCCTCCACTCATTCCTTCCCGCCACTTCCTCTGCCGTCCATCCTACCCGCCTCCCAACCCTCTTGTATAAAACCAGGTCAGACCACCTTCGCTGGGAGTGCTACAGCGACCCCACCTTGACCGTCATAATGCTCCCTCACGTGAGCATTATGATGGAGGGACTCGGGTTGAGGGACTTCCTCGAGCGGAAGGAAGGAGTGTCATAAATCACAGGTTGGGTAGAGACGGCGGTGTTCGTTGTAGGCTGTGGTACATGAGAGTGTTGACCATAGGTGACCTCGTCTGCACGGGATGTACGAGCTGGTGTTGACCCAAGTGACATATTCTCCTCAAACATTTCCTTTCCAACGCACCCACCCACCTCCACACATCCTCACCTATATCCCATCCCTGGCAACCATATAACGTTATTGGAACTACTATACTCATTTTCGCTCTCCTATATAACGACCTCGTATTCCATATTGTTCAGTACTCCCAGAACCTTCGCCCCCTCACCCACCCTGTGACTCACTCACGCTTCCATGGTTCTATTTGCCACCATGTCCACCCCAAGACAGCTAAATCACTTCACTTCCTCCAATTTCTCTCTGTTCTAACTCACCCCTTGCTAAACCTAATAACCTTGCTTTTACTCACATTTACTCTCAACTTTCTCCATTCACACACTTTTCCAGACTCAGTCACCATCTTCGGCAGTTTCTCACTCGAATTAGCCACCAGTGCTGTATCATCAGCAAACAACAACTGACTCACTTCCCAGGCTCTCTCATCCCCCCAGACTGCATACTCTCCCCTTTCTCCAAAACTCTTGCATTTACCTCGCTAACCACCCCACCCATAAACAAATCAAACAGCCATGGTGACATCACATACCCCTGCCGCAGACCGACCTTCACTGGTAACCATCTGCTCACTGGTGTAAAGGTGGTAACTGACACAACAGACGAGAGCATACGGTTTGATCCAGACTATACTCTAGCCCGCTGTGTCAGCTACATGTCTAATCCAACATAGGTCGACATTTCAATTGTGTGGCGGGGTGGCGACGAAAATGGATGAAGGCAGCAAGTATGAATATGTACATGTGTATATATGTATATATCTGTGTATGTATATGTATGTATACGCTGAAATGTATAGGTATGTATATGTGCGTGTGTGGACGTGTATGTATATACATGTGTATGTGGGTGGGTCGGAACCATTCTTTCGTCTGTTTCCTTGCGCTACCTCGCTAACTAACTAACGCGTTAGTTAGTTGGTTAGTTAGTTAGTCAGTGAGTTAGTTAGATAGTTAGTTAGTTAGTTAGTTAGTTAGTCAGTTAGGCAGTTCGTCAGTGAGTTAGTTAGATAGTTAGTTAGTTAGTTGGTTAGTTAGTTAGTCAGTTAGGCAGTTAGTCAGTGAGTTAGTTAGATAGTTAGTTAGTTAGTTAGTTAGTTAGTCAGTGAGTTAGTTAGATAGCTAGTTAGGCAGTTATCAGTGAGTTAGTTAGACAGTTAGTTAGTTAGTTAGTCAGTTAGGCAGTTAGTCTGTGAGTTAGTTAGACAGTTAGTTAGTTAGTTAGTCAGTTAGGCAGTTAGTCAGTGAGTTAGTTAGATAGTTAGTTAGTTAGTTAGTCAGTGAGTTAGTTAGACAGTTAGTTAGTTAGTTAGTTAATGAGTTAGATAGTTAATTAGTTAGTTAGTTAGTGAGTTAGTTAGACAGTTAGTTAGTTAGGTACTCGCCAGAAACGGCCGCCGATCGACCCGCTTACGACCGGACGCAACCGGTGACGTCTCCTGACGTCACCGGCACCGCCGTAACAAGCGTCACGAGACGTGTTACGCCATCGTAACGTCGTTAATGCCTACGCATCGGGTCATTAGCTAAGGGGGGGAGAGAATGAGCTTAAACCTACACGGGGAGAAAATGTAATGGGCGAAGACTGGCGGTGAAAGTAGTTGGGGGGCTTCACTGATAATGGGTGAGATTTAATGGGTAAATGGGCTCACAGGGTCAGTAATAGGGGAGGGAAAAGAAAATAATGGATAATGGTGCGCTATTGATAAGTGGTGATGGATGAAAAGGCAACGACAATTCCCTGTCGTTCATCGGTAATTAATGATCGGTAATTGGCTGCGAATGATGAGGAAATGGGGTAAGGAATGGGGACATGAAGCAACAAATGTGGCTGAAAATGAGGAAAAGGTCTGCGAAAAATTGGACGACGGGAGACAAATTACAATGGCTGCTGATGGGTAGGTACATGGTACTGAGTAATACGAAGTGAATAACTCAAGACACACAATAAATAACAATCAACTGAATATGAAAAATGGGATCATTGATAGGAAACGGGGCAGAAATGAGCAAAACACATACTTATAGATAATGAAGCATTGCCTATGATCAATGGCTTCAGGGCAACACACTTGTAGGTAGGTAGGTAGGTAGGTAGGTGGGTAGGTGGGTAGGTAGGTAGGTAGGTAGGCAGGTGGGTAGGTGGGTAGGTAGGTAGGTAGGTAGGTGGGTGGGTGAGTGGACTCTTAAGTGGGCTGGCTGAGACGAGAGACGAGAACCTGAGCAGCCAACAAGGCACGGGAGGGAGTCGGCTTCGACGTGATCAGAACCACACGCTCTTGGAAATGACTCGTGTTATCCACAACGGCATCGAGGTAATCACGTGAGGAGTGTCATGGAGTTCGCTGCTCCAGGTGACCACGTCCTCCTCCTCCTGCTGGCGCGCCCAGGCTGGCTGGCTGGCTGGCAAATGCACACACACTAAGCCTTGACAAGTTATTTATTGGTGTTCGTAAGACTTCCGTAAGCTCCGGCTGCAGACAACACTTTAATCCTCTTAGTTTCGAAGACACGGTGATGGAAGTTGGTTATAACGACGCCTCGACGCTGAGAGAACCAATCCCTTCTTATTATCAAACCTTGTGTCAAGCGTGGACCGGATCCCGTCAGGAGCAGAGGAAGTGACGAGGGACAACACAGTGGAGCGTGTATCCTCCTGCTGATCTCCGACAACGCCACCTGCTTTAAACGAGGCCACGATCCCCACTCACTTGGGGAAGACTACCCATCCTCGACTTACAGTGTCAGGAAGGTCAGAGGGAAGACGTCCGTTCTGGTGCTTCAGGAGGTGGGACAAATACATGACAGAGGGCAGGGAAAATATAATGGCCTTAGGACGCATCCGAAGCCCCGGGACGCACCTGGTCGAAGCTGTCTCTATGTGTCGAGACGTAGGGCCACCAGGACAGGGCGGAGGTAGAAAGGGGGCTCGATGAAGCGTATCACAGGAACTTCCACCTGCGACCGTATCTGGTGACAATCAGGCGGGGGGGAAATGAACGACATCGCGCGCACACTGAGACCCCGTCGACAACAGGTCATGATGCCACGGTTACACTTGCCTTCGGCGTGGTGAGCAGCATCGACCTACTCACGAGAACTTTAGGGTACACCACGGGTGAATACGACCTTGTCTCACTTGCCAGCTCTCATCCTGCAACCCTTTTTACTCACCTGCCTGTCCTTGCCGCACACTCCGGCCCCCCACCTCGGCTGTCTGCCTACCCACCAGCGTCACACCCTACCTGGTCTTTCCTACGGCTCCACCACCCACAGTGAGACACAGGGGCCTGCCGGCCATAGCTGCCCCGGTGTCCCTTCGTCACTGAAACCCACCCTGGCGGAAGCGTCTGAGGCGACGCGCGACATCAAAGAAACTGAATTCATGCCATAAAATTCCTGCCCTCTGTACCGTTATTTTTTCCCCCCTTTAACCACAATATATATATATATATATATATATATATATATATATATATATATATATATATATATATATATATATATCATATAAACATGCACTTTCATAGAGCACGTAATACCTTCCAACAGCCACGATTCGAACCCAGGACCTTTTTTGCGTGGTAGTCGGGACCGCTAACTGCTAGGCTATGATCGCCCCTAATAGGGAAACAACATTTCGATTACAAGTAATCGAATACCCTTCGTTTCACATCCATGAGCAACGGGGTCTACATCAATCAAATCCCATCAGGCTCACATTCCCAACAGCTGGCATTATACAGAACCTTACCGTACAAATGCGGAGGTTTATATATACGAATATAGCGCATATGAATGCACACTTTCATACAGCACGTAGCCATACCGTTAGCGTACCCGACTACCACGCAAAGGGTCCTGGGTTCGAATCCTGGCTGTTGGAGGATATTATGTGATATGCATAGTTCGTGATAGCCGTTAGAATTTCAAACACCCTGGTAATAGAAAACATATTAGCCCTATCTTTAATATTCAAGAGATGGTCATATCTATATACCATTATGCACGTCTGCCTCCATCCGTGTTTCTTTAACCACTCAATCAAGCCCTTAAACCTCAGTGTAAACCTAGAATTCAGGCAGTACCCAGAATACATCATAATATTTCACAACCCACAGTCAAATATGGACACCAGCAGGAAAAAAAAAAAAGAAATATGAGAAAAAGAAAATGTTCTTTCTCCTGTTATTACACCAATCTCGCCATAATTCAGGGGAGATAGAAAACGGTTTAGGAAGAACTATTCTCGAGCAGTGATCGCTTCAATACTACAGACTGATATATAAACCTGATATGATATTTGCATCCCTCCCCGTTTTTGAAAAATATATCAGCATCAAAATATATTATTAGAACCAAGGATTCATCACGTCTTTTCTTTTTTCTTAATTCCTTCCTTATGTACATGACAAAATACCTTCCATTACGTATTTCAAATAACAATACATCTTAAACTACGTCATTTTTGTTTGTAATATGATAAGGTAAACAATTTTGAACCTACATCCATGCATTTATTCGCTAAAAAAAAAAAAAATGGTGATTAATTATACGAAATTCATTTCCATGCATTTTCATACAGACGCAAGTTATATCACATCAATGTTAACTGATCAATCCTGGTATTGTATTTATAGTTACATTTACCAAAGCAATGTAACTATGTTATAATAATCTTTTGATGTATGATAAAAAAAAAGAAAAGAAAAACCCGTATAATGGTTACTTTCTATCTCATAACTGACTCATAATTCATATCTGTCTCACAAAAAAAAAGAAGGCTCATATTTCATTCTTTTCACAAAAAATTCTCATAAGTCATTCCTGCTTCATAACTCGGTTCTAATGGTCGTCAGCGGGTCTCAATGTCATTAAGTCTAGTATCATTCGTCAATGATAATTGTCCTCCACGTCTCATTACTTATAAGGGAAGTAGAGTAACCGATATATATATATATATATATCTTTTCTTTTTTTTTTAAACTATTCGCCCTTTCCCGCGTTAGCAAGGTAGCGTTAAGAACAGAGGACTGGGCCTTTGAGGGAATATCCTCACCTGGCCCCCTTCTCTGTTCCTTCTTTTGAAAAATTAAAAAAGATAATGAGAGGGGAGGATTTCCAGCCCCCCGCTCCCTCCCCTTTTAGTCGCCTTCTACGACACGCAGGGAATACGTGGGAAGTATTCTTAATCCCCTATCCCCAGGGATATATATATATATATATATATATATATATATATATATATATATATATATCTTTTTTTTTCTTCATTATACTTTGTCGCTGTCTCCCGCGTTAGCGAGGTAGTGCAAGGAAGCAGACGATAGAATGGCCCAACTCACCCACATACACATATGTACGCCCACATACGTACATACACATATACATACAGACATATACATATATACACATGTGCATATTCATACTTGCTGCCCTCATCCATTCCCTTCGCCACCCCGCCACACATAAAATGACACCCTCCTTCCCCCCGCGCGCGAGGTAGCGCTGGGAAAAGACAACAAAGGCCACATTCGTTCACACTTAGTCTCTAGCTGTCATATATATACATATATATATATATATATATATATATATATATATATATATATATATATATACTGGAGCCTCTCTCTCCCTGAGTGGTGTGAGGCTTCCAGGAAGCCAACCAAAGGTGTTCCAGGTCTGTACTGTCGTCCAGATCTGGGATATGTCTGTAGGTCAGTGTGATATCTGTCTTCAAGGCTCAGTCACATGCCTTCCCTCTCCGCCGTACACAATCACATGCCTTCCCTCTCTGCCGTACACAGTCACACGCCTTCCCTCTCTTCCGTACACAGTCACATGCCTTCCCTCTCCTCCGTACACAGTCACATGCCTTCCCTCTCTGCCGTACACAGTCACATGCCTTCCCTCTCTGCCGTACACAGTCACACGCCTTCCCTCTCTTCCGTACACAGTCACATGCCTTCCCTCTCTGCCGTACACAGTCACACGCCTTCCCTCTCCGCCGTACACAGTCACACGCCTTCCCTCTCTGCCGTACACCTTCTGCTGTAGTGGTTCATGATGATGTACGTGGAGGCGTTCATATACAATCTTCCCCCCCCGCGACCTTCTCTTTGTGTGTACTTAAGAACTACTGCCATTCCTTGTAAGATCCTATGTCACGACAGAGTAGGCTGTTCAAATTTCACGTTACAAATACTTAAAATCAGTTTTATTTAAGGACCCCCTTGAATAATGAGATGAAAGCGGGGTGTAAACATCTGGGGCCAAACTTATGCCAAAAGTCTCAGGGGAAAAAATCTACATAAGACATGGGAAGCCTAAATGAAATACCTTCTGGAAAAAAAAAATAGAAGAAAGATTTATAAGAATTTGTATTTATGTGATTTCCGTTTTCATTCTTGAATCAAATCTGCGTGTAAATTTCAAGTCGTTGTTGTCCTCATGGTACCGTCTCTGGTCTGGAAAATTCATGTTTTCTACTAATTTAGTCTCCTGCCAATCTACAACGTGATGTGTTCGTCTCGTGATAAAGTTTAACGATCTCTCGAAATTGTTAGACTAAGCGAATCTTTCCCAGCGAAACACCAGCTGTATGTATGTCTGTATGTATTCCTATGAGTCGACGGGGAAAGGAAACACGTTAAGTTCCCAAGTGCATTGGGTAAACATGCGATTGTCTTGGACAATTGCATGTTTACCAAATGGCGCCCTAGCTACGCCTCTTCGATGTATATCAACTGACTGTTATATTTCTCTCTTGCGTCTCCCCTGATGATGTGATTATTACACGAAAGTGCACTTGGGAGATTATCGTGTTTCAATTTCCCCGTGGACTCATAGGAATATATATATATATATATATATATATATATATATATATATATATATATATGATGAATATAATGGTTAACGATCTCTCAGCGATCACTCAGCCAGAACAAGTGAAGTACTCGTCTAATGATACAAAATTACCACAAAATTTTACGTTGCTGTTCCAAAATGTTTGAATCGCCCGCTCTCTGGGGTAACAGTTGACAGTTTCTCTCTTGTTCCCTCATTTCCCTTGGCTTTTATATATACTGATTTACCACATTTCTTTCTCGTTAGGATTATCGAATCTACATTTTCTCCATCTTATGGACCATCATCATCATCATCATTACGTCCATTATCAGCAGTAGTAGTAGTAGTCCATCATCATTAAGTCACGCAGTTCGGCATCATTATCTCAAGTATCGCATTAAATCTACGCGATCTCTCTCTCTCTCTCTCTCTCTCTCTCTCTCTCTCTCTCTCTCTCTCTCTCTCTCTCTCTCTCTCTCTCTACCAATGTAAATCACCCATCCTGTTCTTATAAGATCTTGATATCTTTCTTATAAAGCCAAGGGTTATTCATTCTCTACACGAGAGAGAGAGAGAGAGAGAGAGAGAGAGAGAGAGAGAGAGAGAGAGAGAGAGAGAGAGAAATTAATTAACCTTACCCAGTAATGGACCTGGAAGGGGTATCAAATGCTGATGCATATTCCATACAACACGTAAACAAATATGGTTTTATGGAAACTGAGTGAAATATGAACTTCGCATACACTAAACCAAATATCTTTTAGCGGATCAAAAACACTGCCATCCGAAATAATACTTGACGAAGTGACGACTCTCCCACTGCCAGATGTTATGTCAATATATATATAATATATATATATATATATATATATATATATATATATATATATATATATATATATATATATATTAAATTATTCGCCATTTCCCGCGTTAGCGAGGTAGCGTTATGAACAGAGGACTGGGCCTTAGAGGGAATATCTTCACCTGGCCCCCTTCTCTGTTCCGTCTTTTGGAAAATGAAAAAAAAAAAAAAAGAGAGGGGGTTGGGTTTCCAGCCCCCCCGCTCCCTCCCCTTTTAGTCGCCTTCTACGACACGCAGGGAATACGTGGGAAGTATTCTTAATCCCCTATCTCAGGGCTTATATATATATATATATATATATATATATATATATATATATATATATATATATATATATATATATATATATATACTATCTTGTTCTGATTATTTTCTTTCATCGCCATTTCCCGCTTTAGCAAGGTAGCACTAGGAACAAGCGAAGGAAGGCCGTTGATGATCATAGTCAAGTGGCGGGGGTCGGGTAAGATTAAGACACACACTCCCCGCTATGATGATGATGATGGTCTCCTCCCCCTCCTCCGCCTCCGCCTCCTCCTGCAAATATTGGATCTTAAAATTGCTTCTCGTCTCTTCACTCATCTGGGTAGTCCGACCACAGTTGCTCTCAATTACCTTCCCTCGCGTGGCGAATGCTGGCCTAGCCAAACCCTCTCCCTTAGCAACTTCACACACACACACACACACACACACAATATATATATATATATATATATATATATATATATATATATATATATATATATATATATATATATATATATACATATATATATGAACTATTAATGGCATACGATGAAGTAATTCAAACGTAAGGTTTCTGCTCTGAACATCTTATAATATAATCTGATGTATATAATCGTAAGTACAGAGGTTACATAAGATATGATCCATCTCCTAAACTTCCCGATATAACGAAAGGCAACTTTTGTTCGACTGAAGCACGTGTGACGTTGCATAAACGTAGACAACCTTCGCAACGTATTCACAAAACTGCTGATATATATATATATATATATATATATATATATATATATATATATATATATATATATATATATATATATATATATATATTCCTATGAGTCCACGGGGGGAAAATGAAACACGAAAAGTTCCCAAGTGCACTTTCGTGTAATAATCACATCATCAGGGGAGACACAAGAGAGAAATATAACAGTCAGTTGATATACATCGAAGAGACGAAGCTAAGACGCGCAAAATTGTGATCCTTTCCAATATATATATATATATATATATATATATATATATATATATATATATATATATATATATATATATATATATTCACAGATGCCAGCCAATCTGCATATATGAATGTTCAATAAACCCATAACAGGCGCCGTGCAATATAACACCCGCAAACACCCCAACCGAGGCGTTAACCAATATATTTTCCCACATCCAATTCTCCTCACACACACACACACACACACACACACACACACACACACACACACGGCCATGATCCTCCATCCCTCTCACTTGTCCTGTGTGTGAGGTAGAGGGAACCCGATCCCCGAACCGGGACATCCTCCTCCTCCTCACCCCGGCCCCGCCGCGCCACGCCGCCTGAACCTCCTCCTCCCCTCATCCGGCCCTGCCGCGCCTCGCCGCGCCGCCCGAACCTCCTCCTCCCCTTATCCGGCCCTGCCGCGCCGCGCCACGCCGCCTGAACCTCCTCCTCCCCTTATTCGGCCCTGCCGCGCCTCGCCGCGCCGCCCGAACCTCCTCCTCCCCTCATCCGGTCCTGCCGCGCCTCGCAGCGCCGCCCGAACCTCCTCCTCCCCTTAATCGGCCCTGCCGCGCCTCGCCGCGCCGCCTGAACCTCCTCCTCCCCTCACCCGTCCCTGCCGCGCCTCGCCGCGCCGCCCGAACCTCCTCCTCCCCTCACCCGTCCCTGCCGCGCCTCGCCGCGCCGCCTGAACCTCCTCCTCCCCTCACCCGGCCCCGCAGCACCGCTTCGCCAGAATTCGACCCAGGTCATCGAATCTTACGTGTGGGTATTTGAGGTGATCTTAGCCTCCGGAAATTGGTGGGGAGAAAAGATATCAAGGGAGTATGGTTGACGACGAGAGTTTGGACTACTGTGTGTGTGTGTGTGTGTGTGTGTGTGTGTGTGTGTGTGAGTGTGTGTGTGCACCACCCAGACCGCACACACCACCCAGACCGCACACACCACCCAGAACCCTACACACGACCATCACTGTGATCAATTCGACCATGTTGGGGTGGGAAGCCTTCAGAATGCTGGACGCTGCCTGAGCTGTGGAAGTTACGGGAAACAGAAGACAGCCCAGCCAGAGGAGGGAGGGGATTCTATCCCAAACTTTTTCTGCTATAAGTTTTAACCTTATTGAATTACGGTCGGGTGTGTGGTTTTTTTTACCCTCCCTCCCTCCCTCTCTCTCCCTCTACTTCAATGTTTGGACTTTGGTACGATCCTTGTGCACGATGGTACGATCCTTGCGCACGACGGTACGATCCTTGTGCACGACGGTAAGATCCTTGTGCACGACGGTACGAACCTTGTGCACGACGGTACGATCCTTGTGCAAGATGATACGATTCTTGTGCACGACAGTACGATCCTTGAGCACGACGGTACGATCCTTGAACACGACGGTACGACCCTTGAGCACGACGGTACAAGACCTTAAGCATGATCATACAAGCATTGCGTATGATCGCGTGAGCCTTGCGTATGATCGTGCTAGCCTTGCGTTTGATCGTACGAGCCTTGCGTATGATCGTACGAGCCTTGGATATGATGGCACGAGCCTTGCGTATGATCGCGCGAGCCTTGTGTCTGATCGCGTGAGCCTTGCGTATGATCGGGCAAAACTTGCGTATAACCGCACGAGTTATGCGTACGATCGCACGAGCCTTGCGTACGACGACGTGATCCTGGGATGGTACCGTCGTGCTCAAGGATCGCACACCACCGCGTTCAGAATGGATCGTACCGTCGTACCGTCGTCGTGCATAGAAAGGCCTCATATATCTCACTTCTGCGCCTGACCGCCACTGGTCATGACGTCACACCGCGTACGTTACGTCATACCGCATACGTCACGTCATACCGCATACGTCACGAGAGGAATGTAATAGAAAACGGAGATACATGTTCCGTGGACGACCAGGGGAGGTGGGAAACATTGAAGCCAGGCGCCATGACACGACACGGTATACATAGTAAACTGGTGACACGTCTGGTGATACAAGATACACCAGGTATGTGATATGCAGGATGTGTGAGAACTCTTTGACCTTTGGGGTCACGTCAAATGACCATGCCGTCGAGGTCAAGGGTCGTGCCGTCGTGCTCAAGGGTCGTGCCGTCGTGCTCAAGGGTCGTACCGTCGTGCTCAAGGGTCGTGCCGTCGTGTTCAAGGGTCGTGCCATCGTGCTCAAGGATCGTCCTATCATGTTCAAGGGTCGTACAGTCGTGCTCAAGGATCGTACCGTCGTGCTCAAGGGTCGTACCGTCGTGCTCAAGGGTCGTCCTGTCATGTTCAAGGGTCGTCCTGTCATGTTCAAGGATCGTACCGTCGTGCTCAAGGGTCGTACCGTCGTGCTCAAGGGTCGTCCTGTCATGTTCAAGGGTCGTCCTGTCATGTTCAAGGATCGTACCGTCGTGCTCAAGGATCGTACCGTCGTGCTCAAGGATCGTACCGTCGTGCTCAAGGATCGTACCGTCGTGCTCAAGGATCGTACCGCCGTGCTCAAGGATCGTACCGTCGTGCTCAAGGGTCGTCCTGTCATGTTCAAGGGTCGTACCCTCTTGCTCAAGGATCGTACCGTCATACCGTACCGTCGTGCTTGAAGCGGGGAGGAGTGAGGTGTGGGTGTGGGTGTGGATGGGTGGGTGGTCAGGAAACACTCAGTTCACCTCCTCCTACACCTCTCCCACCTCACTCACTGCTCCCTACTACTCACTACTACACCCAGGACACCACCTCTAACACAGCCCCACAGGCAACACGAAGGGAGATGACGCAGAGTGAGAGAGAGAGAGAGAGAGAGAGAGAGAGAGAGAGAGAGAGAGAGAGAGAGAGAGAGAGAAGAGAGAGGCGCGCGCGCGTCCCAGCCAGCCAGAGCTTTGGTCCCCAGCCTTACATCACCTCGGAGCACAAATCCTGTTTAAGTCAGATCAAAATCGATCAACTTTATTCCCATGACTAATCGACCCCGGGAGAGGCAGATGATCCTGACCGGGAGTGTGTGGAGGGGTATGGAAGCTCCCAGGCCGACCGACTCCCTCCTTCCTTCCACCCAACCTTCCCTCCCATCCTGGGACCTCGTCTCTTCATCCTCCTACCTCTTCTACTCTTCCCTTATCACTAATCTTATCTTTATCCTCTTCCCTTATCACTTATTCTAGTTTTATGCTCTTCCCTTATCACTTATTCTATGTTTATCCTCTTCCCTTATTACTTATTCTTTCTTTATCCTCTTCCCTTATCACTTATTCTATCTTTATCCTCTTCCCTTATCACTTATTCTATCTTTATCCTCTTCCCTTATCACTTATTCTATCTTTATCCTCTTCCCTTATCACTTATTCTATCTTTATCCTCTTCCCTTATCACTAATTCTATCTTTATCCTCTTACCTTATCACTAATTTCATCTTTATCCTCTTCCCTTATCCCTTATTCTATCTTTATCATCTTCCCTTATCACTAATTTCATCTTTATCCTCTTCCCTTATCACTTATTCTATCTTTATCCTCTTCCCTTATCACTTATTTTAGTTTTATCCTTTTCCCTTATCACTTATTCTAGTTTTATCCTCTTCCCTTATCACTAATCGTATCTTTATCCTCTTCCCTTATCACTTATTCTATCTTTATCCTCTTCCCTTATCACTAATTTCATCTTTATCCTCTTCCCTTATCACTTATTAAATCTTTATCCTCTTCCCTTATCACTAATCTTATCTTTATCCTTTTCCCTTACCACTCATTCTCTGTTTATCCTCTTCCTTTATCACATTCTATTCTATCTTTATCTTCGTCTACTAACCTCCTACACTTCCCAAAATACCGCGCTGCCACCCACGTCCCTCCCGTACCTACCTTGTGGTGTCACATTCGAAAGTAGTTAACGGGCGATCACCTCGCTGTTACGGGCGATCGCCTCACTGGCAACAGAAGCAGCAGCTAACGGGCGATCGCCTCAATGGCAACAGAAGCAGCAGCTAACGGGCGATCGCCTCACTGGCAACAGAAGCAGCAGCTGACGGGCGATCGCCTCAATGGCAACAGAAGCAGCAGCTAACGGGCGATCGCCTCAATGGCAACAGAAGCAGCAGCTAACGGGCGATCGCCTCAATGGCAACAGAAGCAGCAGCTAACGGGCGATCGCCTCAATGGCAACAGAAACAGCAGCTAACAGACTATCGCCTCAATGGCAACAATAACGGTAGTCAACGGGCAACCACCACCTTGGCAACACTGGCAGTTAGTTCATAACAAGGGGGACCGCCTCTCTCGGCAACACTTGACAACCATCGCTCGTGGGCGTGTTTACAGACACGTCGTGGGTAACCCTTCAAGACCTGCCTGACGTTCAGGAGCCGCTGGTCTGTGTCCTGGGTCAGCAGCATGATATCTGTCCCCATCCGCCGCTACCTTGGCGACTTGCTCCCTGTGTTCGTTACTACTGTGTACATCCATGTACGTCCTTATACGGTACGTGCAGCTGAGGCCCTAATGAAGGCCATCCTATTAACGCTATATATATATATATGCCTGAACCAGGTACCCATTTTATCGACCAAACCCCCTAGCTGGGTCGACTATGGACCAACAGCTGCAACCAGGATTCGAACCTATGCGCTCGAGCCTGGGCGTCCCGGGAACTGCATCGCGGTCAGGAACGCTAACTGATAAACCACGGGAGTTCGATGTCATCTATTCTCCCATCTGTCTCGTTTTCACAACACCAGGACCCATCTTATGGGGAATGGGGAAGGGGAGGGGGTGTCATTCAACCCTACGGTAACGCTGCAATCAGGAGCAGGGAAGTTGTGGTTCCTTTGGAGGGTGACAAGTTCCCCCGATGAGACCTGTACTCCTTCTCATCCAAAGCCTCGCCGAGGGTGACTTTTCACTCGCGATGCAACCAGAAGCAGGTGGAGTCCGGTAACACCATCCTTCTATCAAATTTTAGTATTCATAGTACGTGTCATCTCCCCTACTTACCTTTCCGTTCATTTAGTTACTTGTCTCTTTGTCCTTACATATTGGCAATCCATCTCTTCATCAAATCTATCATTCTCCCTCATAAAATCATAATCCATTTATCACTCAAATTCTCCTTTTGGTCTGCCTATCTATCTATCTATCTACCCCTTCAACTGTTTAAATGTATTTCCTTCTTATCATCTCCTTCTTTCTTTCTATATTCATCATCATTCGTTTTCTCTTCCTGTTTCCAGCCTTATTCTTCACTTAACCAAACGTTCCCATTTTCTCTGGTTTCAATTTCACGCTTTTCCTCAGTCATTCCTTCCCCGTCAGGTCTGTCACCATCGCCTTTCCCAGTGTCTAATTCAATTTCACACTAAATCCCTCTCCACTTTTCCCTCTAATTCCTTTGCCAGTCCGCCGCTCGCGTTGGCTTCAACCATCCAACCTCAAATGGCACAACAGATAGTGTTCTTCCTTCAAAGATCACACGTACACTTGGCCTTATAGATTATATAATCTTCAACACCTGAAGAAGGTGTGCGAGAACGCTGGCTGCCCCGATGGCCCTCTGGCAATGGACGGGTCCAAGAACACAGGTGCTCCCAGTCGTCATCTTCATCGAGGCGCAGTCGCTACCACCAACAAAACACAGTCTTGTAACCCTCTGCAGCCACAACCCCATGTTGTACCCCCAGCCCATGACGCCCACGAACCTCCCGGAGCCTTGGAAAATTTTTCATGGCGATTCATGAAAAAAAAATTGATGGTCGAGTCGAAGCTGCTGGCGAATCATTCACGGGGATGCATCTCAGCCAGTGTTCGATATTCTTTTTTTTTTATGACATGACTCGTTCGTTAATCATTCACATACAATAAAACTTGAAATCAACGAACGATATTGTGGAGTCTGGCGGCAATCACGAGTGTTGTGTATCATTCTACCTAACACAAGGGGGGAGAAAAATAATAGATGTTATTTTCCTCCATTGATGTATCAGTTTCTCGTTAATCATTCACGTACAATTAAACTTGAAATAAACGAACGATATTGTGGAGTCTGGCGGCAACCACGAGTGTTGTGTATCATTCTACCTAACACAAGGGAGGAGAAAAATAATAGATGTTATTTTCCTCCATTGATGTGTCAGTTTCTCTGTCCCTTAACACTTTTTAGTCCGCCCACTTGACGCCACCCTACAGCACGGGGGTTAAGTCGTCCTACGACTAAAACTGATAAACAATTGTACTTAAAAGAGCAATTCCCTGTGAAAAGAAAAAAAAATATGAGAGAACAACACACTGAAATTCAGACAAAGATGTGGCACGTACGTGTGTTTGTGGATGAGGTGTGGGGGATATGCGTGTTTCCTAGTGTGGGGGATATCTACACTGGCGATCTACCGCTCCTCGTACATAGTATTAACCCACAACAGATAATAATAATAATAATGATAATAATAATAATAATAATAATAATAATAATAATAATAATAATAATAATAATAGTAATAATAATAATAATAATAATAATAATAATAATAATAATAATAATAATGATAATAATAATAATAATAATGAGAAGAAGAAGAAGAAGAAGAAGAAGAAGAAGAAGAAGAAGAAGAAGAAGAAGAAGAAGAATCCAATGGAGTTAATTTCACAACACACGACACGGATCCTGTAGCTCCCCCACCATCCCAGTGGAGGAGAGTGAAAGAAAACATTGCTTTCAGGCGGGAGAGGAGAATGCACTGCTGATGATGATGATGATGATGCAAGTCACCTGGTGGTGCTTTCCTTCGTGTACGTCAGCCGCCCCATCGGTGATCGAGGCCGTGCGTGCGCGACCGCTTGAGCGGCAGGGCCCAACCGTCAAAACCCCGACACACCGACTCGCATCCATCTGTCCAGAGGCTCAACATCTTTTTCATCTATAGTTATATGTGGCGCGGACTACGTCACAACATCGTGAGTAAGACTAGGGGACATGACGATCGCCCGCGGCACTCGGGTGGTGGCTAGGCTTTGAACGGGGTCCGATTCGCCCCTCCCCCCCAAAAAAAGGGGCGTGGGGAAAGAAAATGAAAGAAAATGGTCGTTATTCCCGTCGTCTGGTGATGGTGTTTTGTTTTCCCGCGGACCTCCCGGGAAATTCTGCTATAAATAGTGTGAAAGCAGTGGGAGGCAGTCACTGGCAGCCCGCCCTTCGTACTCTGAACATCCCCCTCCCGGGTACTCTTACGAGCCAAGGGAGCAATGTTCGGCCCCGCTTGGGTACGTTATATTACTAGTAATGTTACCCCTCTAACCTTTACGTTTTCCCCCCCTAGACTTCACCCTCCCTTCCTTCCGTCTTCCAGCGCCTTTAACCAACCCAATATATATATATCCCGGCTCTCGTAAGGGGACAGCCGTGTAGAGGAACATATAAAGTTTGGAGGGAGAACCCGTGGTGAATTGTAAGATGGTGTGCCGGCGAGTGAAGTTGGCGTGCCAGCGAGTCTGTGAGGGAGCCAAGTGGTCAGTCTTCCCGGAGATGTGTGATACGTTGAACAGAACGGAGTCGTCCCCCTTCCCCTCTTTTTTCAGATTTTTTCCTGATACGCGTATGATGCGTAGAAGAGACTTACGCATCTTCGACTAGTTCAAAATAGCCTGTGACTCTGTACTTAACGTATGCGTAACAAGTTACCATTTTAGGTTTGAAAAGAAAAATTGGTTTATGAAAAGGAAAGCATCAATAATAATTGTAAGATCACGGGGACACGAATGGAAATAACATTTGCATACTGAATCACGGAGGGAAGCTCTGGGGTAAACAAGGATAAGCGATTGCATACGTTATGTCGAAATTGAAAACCATTCCGTTCTGGCTCGGGTGCTGACGAGACCCCTCGAGACCCGATGACACAGTGACCTTGTCTGGTACATGGTGTAACTAGGGGGACGTGTCCCTATCTCCCGTCCCCCCAAATATTGATGTCACTTTGTCCTCGTATACGTTCGATTTTTCCTCCTTGTCTGTCCTCTCTCTCTCACCCCATCCTTGCACTCACGAACACTTGGCAAGGGATTTTATCATGTCTTCTTACACATCTTCTTAATTTGTTTTCCATAGAATGGTCATATACGTACATATCTGAGTTATGGTTGATAGTGGGTTGGAGATAACGTAGTTATCTTGAATACATAATTAATAGAGGATCACGCAAGTGTACGTAACGTGTTACTTTTACCATAATGGTCAGACACACGTTAGCTAACTCGTAACATCTTCTCATCATAAAGTTACGTATCCAATACTATTAGAGTCACAAATGTATTATTAAATTCACATCCGGTGGAGTTCTATACCACGTAGCCCATTATGAAGGGGTCACATGCAAAACATGGTTACTCTATAGACCGAGAGGTAACTTAGTAACACTTCGATGGAGACGTGACGGGAATAGATTAGTCACCCTTCAATACAATGGTTATATACCTACTAATATCACTTTTTACTACAGGGGTAACAAGCATTGTCTACTTAGCATTTAGCGAGTGATCATATACATATAGACAACTGTTAAACTCCTATGTACGAGAGGGGGGAAAAGAAAATAGCCTTTGAATATAGTGAAGTTGAATCTTTAGTTTTGGTACGTTTTCAGTCGTACGCAACCTTATCTCAAGCCTTATCTTACCGTCTTGAGATAACGACACAGTCGCCCCGGTATACAAACCATCCATAGATAAAGTGTAACACTCGTGTAGTTCAAGTTACTGTATGATACTTGGCGAGTAAGCATTACTGTGTGGCGCTTCTCGCCTGTCTTCTTAATCCCTCTGAGATGATGATGTTTACGGATCTTCCCCCTCTGACCGGAGAGGCTCTCGCTTCAGCCTGGCCCCTCTACAGGATCCTTACACCGTAGGGCCGCGCGCGGCGCCCGGGAGTGCGGTCAGGGTGTCTTGCAAATGCCTGTGGGTTCATCGCAGAATCATCATTTGCTTTGGAGTGACCCCGTCAGAAAGCACAAACGACAGACAAACTGCCTCTTACCACATATTGTCTGTGATCATCAAACGAATGTGATTTACTGGGTCTCGATAACACGAGCTTGTTCTGGGGCCTGACCTCGCTTGACCTCTGTCCATGACAGGAGTAGGTGATATATTGGGTCGTCCTATTCGGTAACACCTGCCCAGATGTTTAGATCAGTTTTGCCTCACCATGTGTTCGCGTTCACCAGTCACTCGAAACATTGCAGATCCCGCTTCATTTGCATATTAAAAAAAATGGTAATTCGAGATCAGAATGAGTATCACTTTGATAGCAAAGGACATTGAAATTGTCCATACCTTCAAGGCTCCCAGGATTTTCGCCCCCTCCCCCACCCTATGATTCACTTCCGCTTCCATGGTTCCATCCACTGCCAGATCCACTCCCAGATATCTGAAACACTTTACTTCCTCCAGTTTTTCTCCATTCAAACTTACCTCCATATCAACTGACTGTTATATTTCTCCCTTGTGTCTCCCCTGATGATGTGATTATTACACGAAAGTGCACTTGGGAACTTTTCGTGTTTCATTTTCCCCGTGGACTCCGTTCTATGGAAACCACTAAACCTCTCGTGCGAGTTTCCGGATGTGCATCACACACACTGCAACTCTGCAGGCGTTGTTGCAACCCCTTCCTTTTTTCAAAGTCCAAAGTTTTTCTCCGTCAGTTACTGCTGCTGCTGCTGCTGTCGGCGACGTCGACGGCGGCGAAGAAGAGACGACGACGACGACGACGTCATCAACCATCGGGCAGCATGGAGATGACGACCTCAGCGCCGGCCTTCTCCAGGACCCGTACATAAAGGCCGACCTCACCCCACCAGCGGCGGAGAGCCTGCAGGTCTCCGTGGTGGTGGACGCCGAAGACGACCTCCACACCGCCGCTACAGGTAGGTCCTCCAGAGTTCTAAGGTCCAGCACATGCACGGGACAAACCGAAGCTTTCAGTGTGTGCAGTGTTGATGACTTGAGTGGAATTACCGACATACTTGAGAACCATGACGAGATTTGTCGTGAGGTAGTCGGGCCAGCGAGCGACTATGAATATGATACGATCCAGGTTAGTGAGAGAAAAAGATGAGATATGACATACATTCATGACGGAAACTTACACGTTTGCAAGACATTTGATGACTTGATATTCTAAACCCTCGCCACTTTGTTGTTCGCCGTTACGACCAAGTGTAAACAAACGAGAGCAACCACGACCTTGTCTGGGGGGGAATTTGCTGAATCCGTGGTGGCACTCCGTGCCTCACATGCTCGAGGGAACTTACGTGGCTTTCTGAAGTCTTAGACCGTTTTTTTCTTATCTGGAATACCTTATTTGTGGTTATTGCTCTCTCTGTTTTTCCATTCGGCCACGTATGTTATAAAAGCCTGTTTTGATTATCATTGCCATGATACATGCGTAATCATTTACTTAAGCAACCATTTCATCTTTTGGCAATAACATTCACACACACACACACACACACACACAGTGCAGCAATATTCAACGCTGTAACCCATCAATCTAAAGGGCCCGGGTTCGACTCTTCGGACATGTCAGCTGGTTCATAAGCCAACACATTTGAACAATGAATGAACAATCTAAATGGCATGGGAACCTGCGAGGGTAGCCACATTGAGTGCTTACAAGGCACTTCAAATGATGACTATATAGACTAGAACACCTCAGATGTGCACAAGGGGCGTGAGGACACGCGGAGGGTGACGTCCCTCAACTGTATGGGAAGAACCTTGTTGTCCTAACATGTACCTGTGAGGTCACAAGGGCCGGAGGTGTGGGTGGTGTCATCTGGAGCCTTGAATGTTGGCTGCTACCCTGGACGGCCACTTGGTAAAGGTAATGGTCGAGTCATTCCAGTGGTTACCAGGGTGAGAGACGGAGTGATTCAAAGACAGGAAGTCTATCCCAAACAGTACGAAGTATAAATGAGGACACTTACGAAGTCTTGAACACCTATCCCAAGGATGTACACTGTGAGGGCGAATTCTATTACCTGGGTTATAACAGAATGTTACAGCATTTAGTGAGATATACAAACAGAGCGTGGGAAGGTGAGCACGAAGAGTTTGTGAGATATAGTGGTGGGGAGGAACGGAGGAAGAAGAACTGAAGGAATTATGTAACAGGAGTAAAGTGAAGACCAAAGACACTATGGAAGACATGGGAATCAAGGTACATTTGATCGATACAAGTAGACCAGAAATAAGAATAAGGAACGAGGAGGATATGAAGAAGACATAGTTCACACATCAAAACAACACATACAACTACTCCACCAATCATGAGGGGACTGAATAACTGTTCATAACCGAGTTATCATATGAAGGGACTCAGAGGAGACCTGACTGACACAGACGAGGAAATATGTGAGGAGCTGAACCTAAGGAATGAGAGTGTGGTCACAGTGGAGGACCAGGAGGAACCATCGCTACCAGCCACAGGGAATACAGATGGTAGCTCTATGGTGGTGACCTGGCCCCATGAAGACGCAGGACCCATACGAAACCTATGGTCCAGATGGCATCTCACCCTCTGTGCTCAGTGCGTGGAAACCCTTGCTAAGCCATTAGCGATGTATGAGATCTCCATTAGTGAAGTGGTTGTTCTAGTGGAATGGTAAAGACCCAATCATCGTAAAAGCAGGTCCCTGTAAGAGCATTAATATATTCAGAAATCGGTGAAACATACGTAGCCTTCAATCATAGGTCATTATCCCTAACAGCCATAACCTAAAAATGGCACTAGAGAAGACAATCAGACAGAACTTGGGGCGAGTATATGTCTGGCATCAATCATGTAGACGGAGGACAACACGAGATCGGTAGGAAGATAATCTGGCGTGTCGAGTCTACCGGATTTCTACGAACGAGTCAGCAACAAGGAGAATGGATGGGAGGAGTGTATATTCTTGGCCTGACAGACGACCACTGAATCTGCCTCCCCACAAGTGAGTTACGATGGGGCCAGAGATTTAAGATGGAGTGGGGGGGGAGTTTAGAGAATGGCTGCTCGAGGAGATGGTCGTCTGACTGACTGCGAGGGATCAGAGGTGGGAGGGAACACATGCCAGGCGGAACCTCCTCTGTCTGAGCCAAGAAGACGAGTGGGTTTCCCTCAGGGCCGAGTGCTGGGACCAGGAGCATTCCTCACCCACTTAGTGAAGTGGATTCCTGCAATAGTATGTTTGCTGATGATGCTGAAATCATGACAGATATGCAGAGGAACAGGAGGTGCGAAAATGCTCTCAAGGGACGTGGACAAGACGCAGCTGTGGTCTGACGTGTATGCATTGCAGACCTGGATAATATCAAGAAGAGGTTTGACCATACCAGACACCGAGTCATACCAGGACATCATATCATGAGACAAGCAACCTATATCTCTGGTCACTGTCAAACCTGCCCTCGTGGACTGTGAGATGTGGAGGAAGATGATGCGCAAGACATAGTCAAGCCAGAGACTGGTATATGTGTTGCAACGGAATGGACTGCAATGAGATACGAGGAGAGGATGAAAGCCCCCAACCGTCTACAAAGGGAGGGAGAGAGAGAGAGTTAGGAGAGATAAGCGGTAGGGAAGGACGAAAGCAGAACAGTCCATCGATGTAGAATGACAGTCCGGGAGAGAAAGGTACCACTGGAAGCCGCT
>NC_092280.1:19066512-19081512 GCF_036320965.1 Panulirus ornatus | reverse complement strand
ATTATACAGTAGTTACATATTGATCATCGATTACATTATACAGTAGTTACATACTGATCATCGAATACATTATACAGAAGTCCCCCCACGACTTCCACGACCGTGATTCACAATTACAACCCCCGACACAGGTGCCAGGAAACTATACCCACTTCATCTTAACTAGGAACAATTCCCTGTGCTAATAACACGGGTCTAACTTATGGCCAATGACAAGACTACTGTGGCATACGACCTTAGAATAATTGTACAACACCTGTGTATATATATATATATATATATATATATATATATATATATATATATATATATATATATATATATGTGTGTGTGCGTGTGTGTGTATGTGTGTGTGTGTGATGATGTGATTATCACACGAAAGTGCACTTGGGAACTTATCGTGTTTCAATTTCCCCGTGGACTCATGGGAATATATATATATATATATATATATATATATATATATATATATATATATATATATATATATATATATATATATATATATACTACTTTTAACATGAGATATTCATGGAGGTTTATTTTCAAAGTTGACATCAAATCCTCGTTTTCACTCTGGTTCTCTTCACTCCCATCCATTTTCTCATCTTTGGAACCCGCCAGGAGGAGGGAAGACATTTCACACACAAAAATCTTTTCGAATCATAAGACGATATCCTGATATAAATGCTCCCCCCTCTCTCCCTCCTTCCTCCCTCCCTCCTTCCTCCCTCCTTCCTCCCTCCCGAGAGAGAGAGAGAGAGAGAGAGAGAGAGAGAGAGAGAGAGAGAGAGAGAGAGAGAGAGAGAGAGAGAGAAACGTTTATACTCCTTTTCTTGGCAGCGATTTCAAGCAGTTTCCCCAAAAACATTTACGTACGTGGCGATTTATCCTCTACGGAGAATTCCCCCGTGTAGCCGGTGCGTCTATTGTTGTTGCTTTCGATGTTACCTGGCGTGACCACACATTCTTGGCACTTCGTCCTCGTCGTCGTGGTGTTGGTGTGTGTACAAAGGTCATCAACCAGGCCTGGGCGATGGAGTCTCGCCAGGAGGCCATATTCCCTCCGCGAGCTTCGAGTGGGTGTGTGTGTGTGTGTGTTCCTTTGCCCCCCGCGCGCGCCCGCGCCCCCTCTCTCTCTCCGCTAATCTTATCACATTCCTCGCCCGTTTTCCTCTTCTGCTGCACTCACCTCTCTCTCGAGAGAGAGAAAGAAATATATTTCGTCTATATCACGTGTCGTGTTCCATGGTTGGATCCCTCACGTACGCCGCTGGGTTAGTGACACACATGGGTCTCCTCCCTAGTACACCCTATTGCAGTGGCCTAGTTTGTGCCCGTTTTCTATAGTCTTTCCCCCTACTCAAACCCATCTTGTTTTTTCGAAGGGTCACCACGACAACCACAGCAAGAAATACAAGGGCCACGACGACAAGGCCAAGTACTACAGCGACGCCCACAAGGGCAAGAAGGGCAAGAAAGGTCACCACTACGGCTCCAAGGGTCATTATAACAAAGGTCACAAGGACAAGGTAAGCAAGACCAGAGGTTTACACAAGGCGGTATACCCAGGGAAAGCTACAGTGTAAACCACATACGCACGATGTTATACCTAACCCCCCAAGGGTCTTTGATATACTCCCTGTGTTCTACGATATACTCCACTCCCACTGTGGTATACCAAACATACAGTGGTAGACATTCCATGTGCTAATGGGTAAGTTATCTTCTTCAAAAAATCAATAACTGAGGATAATGCAAAAAAGACCCATACACCTGTTAATTGTTCTCGTGTATACTACAACAGATGTAAATAACCTCATATCCTCATTAGTAAACCACTTTTCTCATGTATGATTAACGTACTTTTCTCATAAGCCATCTACTTTTGTCGTAAGTAAGTGACTCACTTTCGATATATATATGATTAACGTACTTTTTTCTTAAGCCATCTACTTTTGTAATAAGTAAGTGACTCACTTTTCATATATATATGATTAACGTACTTTTCTCCTAAGCCATCTACTTTTTCATAAGTAAGTGACCCACTTTTCATATATATATGATTAACGTACTTTTCTCCTAAGCCATCTACTTTATTTCATTATTGACCCACTGTTCTCTCGAGCGACGGGCCTATATTTCTCCTAAGTAACTACGTCACTTCCCTTTCTCACAAGACTCTCCCAGACAATGTATACAGATACTACTCCGAGCACAGGTGGCCAGCCAAGCCATCCATACAGCTGTGTGCAGGTGTTAGACACTACTAATCTCTTACCCTCCCCCACCACCACCACACCTGCTTGGTACGACAGGGGTACAAGAATGTGTACCACAAGGAGGAGTACCACCACACCAAGAAGTTCTACGACGACCACGACGACAAGAAGTACCACAGCAGCTACGACGACCACGACAGCTACTACAAGGGCCACAAGGGCAACGACCACAAGGGCGGACACTACAAGGTACGACCACCCAAAAATCAACAATTCATAGAAAAAAAAAAAGATATTCGAGTTTCAGTCAGAATCTCTTTACTTTATCTTTCCTCTCGTATTGACCTTCGCGTCTTCCAAGTAGCTGAAACATATCTATCATCTCGCTATCCTCAGCATCTGTCTAATGCTACCTTTATCTATCTGTGATAATATACTTTTCTCAGTCCCCCTCAAGTCACTCTCTTGTTCAAGTCAACAAAAGACACTCTGGCTTGTTGAGGAACCGTTTCTCGGGCACTCAAAACACTCTCACTGATTCTCCTCAAGAGAATGTTAAAGGCACCTATACATACAGCTCCGGATGCTTGCCCCCTCAACTCATATCTCACTGTCTATACATCTTTCTCTTTCTCTTCTCCGTAGCGGAACAGTAACAGTAGTGAGGGAGCGGACACCCCAGACTTCAGGAACGTGTCTGAGGGTCAACCCGACCCCCACGGGACTCCAGACGGAACTGGTGACCCAAAGGAAAGAGGGAATTCTGAGGGAAAGACCAGCCAGCAAGAGCTTCCCAACAGAGCCTTACCTATGGAGGCGGGTAGAGTCTTGGTCTCAGACGAGAGAGAACGGGTGGATCTAGACCTCAAATCAAAGAAAACGGGTGACAGACACCAGCGTCGCGACAAAAGCAAGAAGGCAAGGGGCAAAAAAAATTCTGCTCCAGACGAGAGAAGATTAGACAAGCATTCGGGTCAGCCTGATAAGGAAGGTGACGGTAGAAAAACTTCGGAAGTCAAGTCGAAGAGAAAACGGGATTACGAAACACGTCAGAGGGAAAACAGAAAGAACACCCAACAGAACCAAAGGACAACAAAAACAAGAAACAGAAGAGAAAACAGAAAGAACATCCAACAGAACCAAAGGACAACGAAAAACAAGAAACAGAAGAGAAAACAGAAAGAACACCCAACAGGACCAAAGGACAAGAAAAACAAGAAACAGAACAGAAAACAGAAAGAACACCCAACAGAACCAAAGGACAACGAAAACAAGAAACAGAAGAGAAAACAGAGAGAACAAAAAGAATATGAACGTCTCCAGGGACAAGAATCGGAAACACAATGAAAAAGTCAAGACAACAAACATTCGGGATGAGAAGAATCAGTCAAAAACAAGGAATAAAAAGGAGAAAATTGAAAAGAAACACAACAAACATATGAAGGCTAATAAAGACAGGAAACTGAAACACTCCGATGATGGACCGGGTAATATGACAGGGAAGAAGAGATACTCACGTGGGAACAAAAGCAATAGTAAAATGCAGAAACAAAAGACGTCTGGCCGCCACAGTGACGAGCAACTGAAATTATCCAAAACAAAATCCAGGAAAGGACAGAACAAAGAAACAAATGAGGACACAAAGAAGAAGAAGGAGAAGAATCTCAAGAATTTGAAGACGAGGGAACGTAATGACGTCCCACGAACACTCAAGGACTCGAAGAACGCTGGCGCGGTGAAGCACCACGAAGTGATGAACGAGCCAGATTCGTCTGGTTCGTTCGAGCAACCAAGACTCGCCCGTCGTCAGGAGAGGAGGAGGAGGAGGAGGAGCCAAGACACTAACAAGATGAGCCAGACGTGGCAGCTGCCTCATAATCCTGCCGTAGACATCTTCCGCCTGGATCGCAGGATCTGTATGCTGACGTACAGGATCTGTCTCGCCGCTGGCGAGCAAAAGATGATTCGAGACACAGCGAGGTTTATGAAACGCCGAAGCGGGAGACGAGACCCTGCGGCACCGAACCAGATGGAGACGCCGGACGACGAGGCTCCGGTAACACGACGACAGGCAGGTCGCGGGAGACAGCGACCACACGACAGGTCCTCCCTAGAGCCGGCCAGGGGAAGGAGGGTCAGAGAACTCCGACGCGGTAACCGCCAAGGTTCCACACACCATCGAGGTGAGGGAGGAGGCGCTACAAGAGCACGACGCACGGAGGGAAAGTCCCTCGGGAGCAAGAGAACGAAGGAACGCAACACCAAGATGGCCTCCAAACGTAATCGTCGGCAGCGCACGAAGGACTACGCCAGCAAAGATAGGAAATCAGAACCCAGAAAAACTCAGACGAAAGCAGAGCGGAAGGGAAAGAGAAGCAGAGGAGGAGGAGAAGCAGAGCGGAAGGGAAAGAGAAGCAGAGGAGGAGGAGAAGAGCCACCGCGCAGGAAATCTCCAAAAACTCGATCGAACATGGATCGCGATAAAATCACAAATGTTGGCAAAAACATTCACAAAAAGACTCAACAAAAGAAACAAAGGAGGAAAGGAGAGGCGGACTCCTGAGGTAAGTAGACCTCAAGGTGCCACAAGGTCTACCAAGCGAGAACGGACGAGTGACACGTCTCCAGCAGGTCGTGCTGGAGGAAGACCACAGAGGAAGGTCCTTAAAAATGGTCCTTCTCGGGAGATAAGGACTGGGGGAGACAAGGATCACAGGTCAAAGCCTGGGAAACATCAAGCAAAACATTCAGTCGTCGAGAAGAAAACAGAAACCGAAGCTACTTCGAGACCCAGAGGACACCAGACGCTGAAGCAGCACCGGTCGACGAGTCCACGTCTTGCCCAGGGTAGTGGTGGACGAGACTGGCAGTCGAGCGGAGGTCCAGTCCCGGACGACTGGTCCTCAAGGCGGAGCAGAAGCTAAATAATGTGTGGAGGCCAAGACGGATGTTATGGAGACAGAAGGTACGTGAGAGAGAGAGAGAGAGAGAGAGAGAGAGAGAGAGAGAGAGAGAGAGAGAGAGAGAGAGAGAGAGAGAGAGAGAGAGAGAGAGAGAGAGAAAGAGAGAGAGAGAAAGAGAGAGAGAGAGAGAGAGAGAGAGAGAGAGAGAGAGAGAGAGAGAGAGAGAGAGAGAGAGAGAGGTCACGAACTCGGATGAATATAAACACCTTACAACCTTACCTCGTCAAGGCACTCAACAGATCAAAAATCCTATCTAAATCAGCAAGCGAGAGAGACGGAAAGTAAGTGACCATAGTCGACGGCGGAGGATGTGGCACGAGGGTCAACGCAGTGCTATAGGGTAAGCCAGCAGGAGAGGGAGGGGGCAGCGCCGCGGGTTTCGCCAGAGTCTGGAAGGCAAGCGTCCCGGGGAAGACAGACGTCAACACAAGAGTCCCCAAGTTGGATAAAGCGTCAGATAAAGTCAAGAGCATTTACAGCGGAGGACGCGGGTGTCGAGAGGGATACAGGCGACAAGGGCGACAATGGCGTTCAAGCAGACCCAGTGGAAGATAAAGAATGAATAGAGAACACCTCAGACTCGAACGGATGGCAACAGCCGACACCAAAGCTCGGGGAAACATCTTGGCCAAACGAAAGACGTTGAGCCTCGGGAAAATAACGAGAAACGGATGAGAGAAAATGTTCTACGAAACCAAGACTACATAAACACACACGGACACGAGAAATCCTACGCGAAGCTCCAGGGAAATCAGTCAAATCCCCAGGACCGCCACACGGCTGCTGGCCTAGAGCAGGTCAACAATGGGTGAGAGTAAACGCCGATCACAATCCACGCCAAACACTCCACACGCCAGGGAGGCAGACCTCTTGACGGTGTACGGACACGACGAGAACCGAAGACTGTGTGTGTGTGTGTGTGTGTGTGTGTGTGTGTGTGTGTGTGTGTGTGTGTGTGTGTGTGTGTTCGCCCTCCTCCTCTACCACAGGTCATCAATGTCATCGGAAGCCCAGGATATCAGGGAAGTCGTACAACGCAGCCGACACATTTGGCAAAGAAGGAAGGCAGAGGGAGTGTGTGTGTGAAGGGGGGACTCTGACAGTACCTACACAACAGAGGAAGAAGAGAGAAGGAAGGATAAAGAAGAGAAAAAAAAACACTTTTTAACCTTCCCAGAAGCACTTACCACAATACATGAAGAGATCAGAAGCACTTACCACAATACATGAAGAGATCAAGAGAGAAATGGATAAAAATCAAAAACTAATACAAGAAGGAAATGAATAATACTTCCCTTTGTGCTGGTGGTTACAGGTTTAAACACCTTAACAATACCTGTCGATCACTGAGCCTTGAACAAGACCGAAGACAATCCACTGAAAATATGAAAGACACACTTCTCAACCGACCTCACACAACAGGAGCCACAGAGCTGGGAACGAGTCTGGTAACACACCAGCGAACATAATCGTCCCCGACTGTCTTCAGTCTGGTATGGGGACCTGGTGTCACTAGAGGGTCTTGTGGCGGATTCAGAGGGAAAGCATCTCCCAGTGTGTTGGTGGGTCATCCCTAGGGTCTCTGGCTGTCAGATTAACGACGAGACTCGTTTATCATCATTTATCTAACGTGGATCACTCAGGCCCTGCCATAGTTTTCACTCATCGTTTCTCGTCATCGTGGATGCAAAGATTCATCACTCAGCGTTACTCAGCCGTCCTTCTCTTGAAGTGTGAGTAAAAAAAAATTGTGTGCCGTCCTTATATACAGTGGCTCTCCTGCCTGCGAGAGGGAGGGTTCAGTCAGTCGAGCAGACCCCTGCAGATTTAAGGTATATCTCTATGACCACACTTACTTGTGTGACTCTGTGAGAGGAAGGGCTCATGTGCTCGTGTACTGACCCCTCCCAATACCCCCGGCTAACTTAAAGAATATCCCGTCCCCTAACTTGCTCGCTCAAGGAATATCCCGTCCCCTAACTTGCTGGCTCAAGGAATATCCCGTCCCCTAACCTGCTCACTCAAGGAATATCTCGTCCCCTAACTTGCTGGCTCAAGGAATATCCCGTCCCCTAACCTGCTCACTCAAGGAATATCCCGTCCCCTAACTTGCTCACTCAAGGAATATCTCGTCCCCTAACCTGCTCACTCAAGGAATATCTCGTCCCCTAACCTTGCAGCAACCTCTGAAGCAGCAGGCTACCGACAGCAGCTGCTCAGGGTGGTGCTACCGCCCTGACAGAGGAGCGTTAATGTGGTGCCCGGAACCATCTTCCACCTTCCATGTTAGGATTTCTGGTCTTACCTTCTGTCTTATCAAAACGGGACTACCGGGTTTATCAAAACGGGACTACCGGGCTAGTCCTGCCATCTTCTTACAAGCATCATACACCCCACTCAAACCTCACGTATTGTCTTCACACAATTTCTCGTGCCATGTCCTGCCTGCACAACCGCTGTAAATGTAATCACGACACCCCAAGAAACCCATGGCCCCATAGTCCCCGTCAGGATGGGGCGCTAAGAATCCCCGGGTTTCCCGCCTGACTCTACTGCCAATGAGAGGGAGGGCTCCGGCATCAGTGGCACAGGCCCCTCCCACGACACCGTTCCCACTCTGATAGACCGGCCTCTTTCTATTCACTATACCAACATTCGTGGTCTCTCCAGTAACCTCTCCTCAGTGGAACACGACATGTGTAGTACCTTTCTTAATCTCTTACTAATTTCTATGACCACAATCGTCTGATGATGTTCTCAGTAGCCACTTCCTCCAACCATAATCTCCACCACTCACCATTCCGGTTCAGCGGGGGTGCCTGTGCTTACTCCAACATCAACAAACGTTGGCAAGCCTCGATAACGCTGAGTCCCCAAACTATGATGTTATCCAGCTCAAGGTTTGTCTCGTCTTCAAACCTCCACGTTTTTTCCCTTTTTCGCCAACTTCTCCCCTAATTCTGCACATCTTATATCTTTCTTCGACTACTTAAACTCCTACCATGAGGCCGTGACATCCTCTTACCAGCAAGCCGAGATCCTCTACCTCGGAGAATTCCACATTCACCATAGGGAATGGTTGAATTCCTCCCATACGGATGGTCGAGGGACTGAAACCCCCTGACGTTCCTCATTCTCAATGATCTAGAGCAAATTATCTCCCACCCTACCCATATTCCTGACCGCTGTGACCACTCGCATAGCATTCTAGATCTTAGTTACACCTCTAATTCTTCGTGCTGTAGTTGCATGATCCCACCCTCAATTGGTTCATCTGATCATTCCTAGAAATGTATCTATTTTAGCGGCACCTTCCCCTCCAGCAGCTTTAACGAAACGTAAATATTGGCACCTCAAAATAGCCGAGTGAACTTCCAGTAATTCTTATTTTGACTTTCCTTGGTTGCATTACTCTGTCTCTTGTGTGGTCATGCTTCTGTCTCCGCCAAACGCATAGCACAGGTCATACTCGAGGGAATGGAAGCATTTATCCCCTCTTCCTCCAAGACGACCTCTTCCAATCCATGGTTCACCCGTTTCTGTTCTGAGGCCATTTAGGCAAGAAATCAGGCATATCGGGCTTGGAAAAAACTCTCCTTCCTCTGGTTCCCATTCAATGTTTATCACTGCCCGTAATAATCGCAAGCATGTTATCCGTGAGGCAGAGCGTTCCTTTAGTCAAAGGGGGTGCGATGATCTCTACCTTTCCTTTACTTTTCCGTTCTGACGGTACTATAGCTGTCTCTCCTACAGACAAAGCAACTCTCGTCGGTCCTCTTTCCTCTCTAACTCCACCTTGGATGACTCTTAACATTCCTTCATCCCCTGATGCTCCTCAAACTAATCCTATGCCCCTTCCCGTAATCTCTTTTAAACTGTCCCGAAAACCGCTTCTCTCTCTCTGGACACAAGCAAGGCTTGTGGTCCTGATGGCATGCATCCCCGTGTACTGAAAGAGTGTGCCTCTGTTTTGGTCCTGATGGCATCCATCCCCGTGTACTGAAAGTCTGTGCCTCTGTTTAAAAGCAAAACATTTGCTTCTTCTTTGAGGCATGCGTGACCGTCCTGGCTCCTCTAAATATCGTCCTGTGGCTTTGACATCAACAATTTCCAAATTCTTTGAATACCGACCTCTCCCAACTCCCATATTCTCAGACACCTTGAATATGGCCACGACGACCACAAGGCTATGGCCACGACGACCACAAGGCTATGGCCACGACGACCACAAGGCTATGGCCACGACGACCACAAGGGCTATGGCCACCACGACGACCACAAGGCTATGGCCACGACGACCACAAGGGCTATGGCCACCACGACGACCACAAGGGCTATGGCCACGACGACCACAAGGGCTATGGCCACCACGACGACCACAAGGGCTATGGCCACCACGACCACAAGGGCTATGGCCACCACGACGACCACAAGGCTATGGCCACGACGACCACAAGGGCTATGGCCACGACGACCACAAGGCTATGGCCACGACGACCACAAGGCTATGGCCACGACGACCACAAGGCTATGGCCACGACGACCACAAGGCTATGGCCACGACGACCACAAGGCTATGGCCACGACGACCACAAGGCTATGGCCACGACGACCACAAGGGATATGGCCACGACGACCACAAGGGCTATGGCCACCACGACGACCACAAGGCTATGGCCACGACGACCACAAGGCTATGGCCACGACGACCACAAGGGCTATGGCCACGACGACCACAAGGCTATGGCCACGACGACCACAAGGCTATGGCCACGACGACCACAAGGCTATGGCCACGACGACCACAAGGGCTATGGCCACCACGACGACCACAAGGGCTATGGCCACCACGACCACAAGGGCTATGGCCACCACGACGACCACAAGGCTATGGCCACGACGACCACAAGGCTATGGCCACGACGACCACAAGGCTATGGCCACGACGACCACAAGGCTATGGCCACGACGACCACAAGGCTATGGCCACGACGACCACAAGGGCTATGGCCACCACGACGACCACAAGGGCTATGGCCACCACGACCACAAGGGCTATGGCCACCACGACCACAAGGGCTATGGCCACGACGACCACAAGGGATATGGCCACGACGACCACAAGGGATATGGCCACGACGACCACAAGGCTATGGCCACGACGACCACAAGGCTATGGCCACGACGACCACAAGGCTATGGCCACGACGACCACAAGGGCTATGGCCACCACGACGACCACAAGGCTATGGCCACGACGACCACAAGGCTATGGCCACGACGACCACAAGGCTATGGCCACGACGACCACAAGGCTATGGCCACGACGACCACAAGGGCTATGGCACGACGACCACAAGGCTATGGCCACGACGACCACAAGGGCTATGGCCACCACGACGACCACAAGGCTATGGCCACGACGACCACAAGGGCTATGGCACGACGACCACAAGGGATATGGCCACGACGACCACAAGGCTATGGCCACGACGACCACAAGGGCTATGGCCACCACGACGACCACAAGGCTATGGCCACGACGACCACAAGGGATATGGCCACGACGACCACAAGGGCTATGGCCACCACGACGACCACAAGGGCTATGGCCACCACGACGACCACAAGGGCTATGGCACGACGACCACAAGGGCTATGGCCACGACGACCACAAGGCTATGGCCACGACGACCACAAGGCTATGGCCACGACGACCACAAGGGCTATGGCACGACGACCACAAGGGCTATGGCCACGACGACCACAAGGCTATGGCCACGACGACCACAAGGCTATGGCCACGACGACCACAAGGCTATGGCCACGACGACCACAAGGGCTATGGCCACCACGACGACCACAAGGCTATGGCCACGACGACCACAAGGCTATGGCCACGACGACCACAAGGGCTATGGCCACCACGACCACAAGGGCTATGGCCACCACGACCACAAGGGCTATGGCCACGACGACCACAAGGGCTATGGCCACCACGACGACCACAAGGCTATGGCCACGACGACCACAAGGGCTATGGCCACCACGACGACCACAAGGCTATGGCCACGACGACCACAAGGCTATGGCCACGACGACCACAAGGCTATGGCCACGACGACCACAAGGGCTATGGCCACCACGACGACCACAAGGCTATGGCCACGACGACCACAAGGCTATGGCCACGACGACCACAAGGCTATGGCCACGACGACCACAAGGGCTATGGCCACCACGACGACCACAAGGGCTATGGCACGACGACCACAAGGCTATGGCCACGACGACCACAAGGCTATGGCCACGACGACCACAAGGCTATGGCCACGACGACCACAAGGGCTATGGCCACCACGACCACAAGGGCTATGGCCACCACGACGACCACAAGGGCTATGGCACGACGACCACAAGGGCTATGGCCACCACGACGACCACAAGGCTATGGCCACGACGACCACAAGGCTATGGCCACGACGACCACAAGGGCTATGGCCACCACGACCACAAGGGCTATGGCACGACGACCACAAGGGCTATGGCCACCACGACGACCACAAGGGCTATGGCCACCACGACGACCACAAGGCTATGGCCACGACGACCACAAGGGCTATGGCCACCACGACGACCACAAGGCTATGGCCACGACGACCACAAGGCTATGGCCACGACGACCACAAGGGCTATGGCCACGACGACCACAAGGGCTATGGCCACCACGACGACCACAAGGCTATGGCCACGACGACCACAAGGGCTATGGCCACGACGACCACAAGGCTATGGCCACGACGACCACAAGGCTATGGCCACGACGACCACAAGGCTATGGCCACGACGACCACAAGGCTATGGCCACGACGACCACAAGGCTATGGCCACGACGACCACAAGGGATATGGCCACGACGACCACAAGGCTATGGCCACGACGACCACAAGGCTATGGCCACGACGACCACAAGGGCTATGGCACGACGACCACAAGGCTATGGCCACGACGACCACAAGGCTATGGCCACGACGACCACAAGGCTATGGCCACGACGACCACAAGGCTATGGCCACGACGACCACAAGGCTATGGCCACGACGACCACAAGGGATATGGCCACGACGACCACAAGGCTATGGCCACGACGACCACAAGGGCTATGGCACGACGACCACAAGGGATATGGCCACGACGACCACAAGGCTATGGCCACGACGACCACAAGGCTATGGCCACGACGACCACAAGGGATATGGCCACGACGACCACAAGGGATATGGCCACGACGACCACAAGGCTATGGCCACGACGACCACAAGGGATATGGCCACGACGACCACAAGGCTATGGCCACGACGACCACAAGGCTATGGCCACGACGACCACAAGGCTATGGCCACGACGACCACAAGGGATATGGCCACGACGACCACAAGGCTATGGCCACGACGACCACAAGGCTATGGCCACGACGACCACAAGGGATATGGCCACGACGACCACAAGGCTATGGCCACGACGACCACAAGGCTATGGCCACGACGACCACAAGGGATATGGCCACGACGACCACAAGGCTATGGCCACGACGACCACAAGGGATATGGCCACGACGACCACAAGGGCTATGGCCACGACGACCACAAGGCTATGGCCACGACGACCACAAGGGCTATGGCACGACGACCACAAGGGATATGGCCACGACGACCACAAGGGCTATGGCACGACGACCACAAGGCTATGGCCACGACGACCACAAGGCTATGGCCACGACGACCACAAGGCTATGGCCACGACGACCACAAGGCTATGGCCACGACGACCACAAGGGCTATGGCCACGACGACCACAAGGCTATGGCCACGACGACCACAAGGGCTATGGCCACCACGACGACCACAAGGGCTATGGCCACCACGACCACAAGGGCTATGGCCACCACGACGACCACAAGGCTATGGCCACGACGACCACAAGGGCTATGGCCACCACGACCACAAGGGCTATGGCCACCACGACCACAAGGGCTATGGCCACCACGACGACCACAAGGCTATGGCCACGACGACCACAAGGGCTATGGCCACCACGACCACAAGGGCTATGGCCACGACGACCACAAGGCTATGGCCACGACGACCACAAGGGCTATGGCCACCACGACGACCACAAGGCTATGGCCACGACGACCACAAGGCTATGGCCACGACGACCACAAGGGCTATGGCCACCACGACCACAAGGGCTATGGCCACCACGACGACCACAAGGCTATGGCCACGACGACCACAAGGCTATGGCCACGACGACCACAAGGGCTATGGCCACCACGACCACAAGGGCTATGGCCACCACGACGACCACAAGGCTATGGCCACGACGACCACAAGGCTATGGCCACGACGACCACAAGGGCTATGGCCACCACGACGACCACAAGGCTATGGCCACGACGACCACAAGGGCTATGGCCACCACGACCACAAGGGCTATGGCCACGACGACCACAAGGGCTATGGCACGACGACCACAAGGGCTATGGCCACCACGACGACCACAAGGCTATGGCCACGACGACCACAAGGGCTATGGCACGACGACCACAAGGCTATGGCCACGACGACCACAAGGGCTATGGCACGACGACCACAAGGGATATGGCCACGACGACCACAAGGGCTATGGCACGACGACCACAAGGGATATGGCCACGACGACCACAAGGCTATGGCCACGACGACCACAAGGGATATGGCCACGACGACCACAAGGGATATGGCCACGACGACCACAAGGGATATGGCCACGACGACCACAAGGGATATGGCCACGACGACCACAAGGGCTATGGCCACGACGACCACAAGGCTATGGCCACGACGACCACAAGGGATATGGCCACGACGACCACAAGGCTATGGCCACGACGACCACAAGGGCTATGGCCACCACGACGACCACAAGGCTATGGCCACGACGACCACAAGGCTATGGCCACGACGACCACAAGGGATATGGCCACGACGACCACAAGGCTATGGCCACGACGACCACAAGGCTATGGCCACGACGACCACAAGGGCTATGGCCACCACGACCACAAGGGCTATGGCCACCACGACGACCACAAGGCTATGGCCACGACGACCACAAGGCTATGGCCACGACGACCACAAGGCTATGGCCACGACGACCACAAGGCTATGGCCACGACGACCACAAGGCTATGGCCACGACGACCACAAGGCTATGGCCACGACGACCACAAGGCTATGGCCACGACGACCACAAGGCTATGGCCACGACGACCACAAGGCTATGGCCACGACGACCACAAGGCTATGGCCACGACGACCACAAGGCTATGGCCACGACGACCACAAGGCTATGGCCACGACGACCACAAGGGCTATGGCCACGACGACCACAAGGCTATGGCCACGACGACCACAAGGCTATGGCCACGACGACCACAAGGCTATGGCCACGACGACCACAAGGCTATGGCCACGACGACCACAAGGCTATGGCCACGACGACCACAAGGCTATGGCCACGACGACCACAAGGGCTATGGCCACCACGACGACCACAAGGCTATGGCCACGACGACCACAAGGCTATGGCCACGACGACCACAAGGGCTATGGCCACCACGACGACCACAAGGGCTATGGCCACCACGACGACCACAAGGCTATGGCCACGACGACCACAAGGGATATGGCCACGACGACCACAAGGCTATGGCCACGACGACCACAAGGCTATGGCCACGACGACCACAAGGGCTATGGCACGACGACCAC
>NC_092280.1:19059012-19061512 GCF_036320965.1 Panulirus ornatus | reverse complement strand
ACACCTGATCCACACAACCCTCAAACCAAAATCTGAAACCCCCACCTCCCCCCAATTTTTAGCTCTGACATCCCCTTTACCCCTCAATCAAACCCCCCAATAAATTTCCAAATACCCCAACAAACTTTTAAACCCTGAAATTTTGACACTACTCTTATCCCCTTTGCCTTTGTAAATGGCACTATGCCCGCATTCCGCCAAACCCCCACACCCCCCCAGGTCTACAAACTTAAATAAACCCTTTCCAACCATCAAAAATACATCACCCCCGTTTTTAAAAAATTTCCCCGCAAAACCCTCCCAAAACCCCTGCCTTTTTCCCGGGTTTCACTTCCCCAAAACTTTTACTTTCCTCCCTTTCGTTTACCAAATCATTTTCCCTAACCCCTCACTTTTCAAAACCACCTCACCCAAAACCCAAAATCCGGGCCCTTTTGTCACAGACCAACAACAAACCTTCCAAAAAAATCATTCCCAAATTTTTTCCCCATCACCACTACTTGTTATCCCTCCCCATTTTCGGGGCCCCTTCCCCTGGGGTCCCATTGCCCCTTGTCTTACGCACCCATTTTACCCCCTTTCCCGAAAACTTTTATTCTCCCAAAATTTTTGGGTATCCCCACCCCAACTCTCATTTCCCTTTTTTCACCTCTTCCCCCTTTTTCCTTTACCCCTGTCCTTTCTTTTTTTACTTCCCCCACTCAAATTTCATTTTTTTCCCCGCCCAAAAAAAAGGCCAAAAAGCCCCCCCAACTCTTTCCCTAATTCTCAAAACCTTTTAACCCACCCTCACTAAACCCCCCAAACCCCCCTCCCCCCCCCTTTTTTCCACCACAAAAAACTTTTGCGGGATCCAACCGATTCCCTTAAAACATCCCATTCCCCCCCCCTCATCCCCTTACTTCCATTGTTCTCACCTTTTTCTTCCCGTTAACATTCTCTCCTGGGTACTTCCTCACACAGGTTTTCCTTCCCAACTCACACTCCACCACCTTCTTTACCCCAAAATTCACTCTTCTTTTCTGAAAACCCAAAACTAATCTTCACCCACCCCCAAATTAAAGATCAAAACATCCCTCCATTTTCACCTCTCACACATTGGGAAAAAAAAGTTTTCTCTTTCCCCACGCCTCAAATAACCCCGTAAACCAATAACGCCTCTGGCCACTCCCCTACTTTAAAAATTTTACTTAAGTATAGCCGCTTTTTAAACCTTTTTAATCAACATCCTTTTTTAAACACATAAATCTTCAACCCTTCACATTTCCATTTACAACACTGAACACCCCATTCCATACCAAAATTTTTCCCCAACTGCCACTTTTCTCAAACCCTTTTTAATTTAAATCCCCATCATGTCGGGGAACCGCTCACTCCAGGGGAGTCATTCCACTTCCCTTCATCCAGATTGTAGCGCAGATTCCATAAAGCTGTAAGAGCCCCGGGTCCTGAGAACATGAGATAATGAACCGTTTATGGAGTTATGTCTACAAAGGACCTCCCTTAGTTTTGGGGAGGGTGTGTCCCAGGTGTGGGGACTGATACACACATACATCACACCGTGTGTGGAAATTCTTTTTATGGCAACCACTCTGACACTTCCTGCACTCCCCTTTCACAGGTTAGCAGATCTGGGTCCTCTGGGCCCCTCCGTTTCGCATCGCTCCTTCGAAGTGCTGGAAAACCGAAGAATGGCATTCTACAGTGGATAACCACCATCCCACCTCCGCCATTCCTCATCATTCCTCCCATATTGCCGGCACAAGTTTCCCACCGAACGATGAAATATATTACCCTCAAAAATACATCATCCTAGCGGCCAGTGATGTCCATCCGCCAAGGATAGTCTATGGGGGCTTGATCGCCGTGAACCTGACAGCCTTCTTCCGCGTACCTACCACCTCTTCATGGCAACGAAGTCAGCTTATCTGATCAGGGCGATGGTTCTTCCACGAAGGCTTTCACAAACCAGCTTTCCGCCCAGCTGAGGGCGTCACTGCCCAGGTTCCTGCCCAGCTGAGGGCGTCACTGCCCAGGTTCCTGCCCAGCTGAGGGCGTCACTGCCCAGGTTCCTGCCCAGCTGAGGGCGTCACTGCCCAGTTCCTGCCCAGCTGAGGGCGTCACTGCCCAGGTTCCTACCCAGCTGAGGGCGTCACTGCCCAGGTTCCTGTCCACTTGAGGGCGTCACTGCCAGGTTCCTGCCCACTGAGGGCGTCACTGCCCAGGTTCCTGTCCACTTGAGGGTGTCACTGCCCAGGTTCCTGTCCACTTGAGGGCGTCACTGCCCAGGTTCCTACCCAGCTGAGGGCGTCACTGCCCAGTTCCTGTCCACTTGAGGGCGTCACTGCCCAGTTCCTGTCCACTTGAGGGCGTCACTGCCCAGGTTCCTGTCCACTTGAGGGTGTCACTGCCCAGGTTCCTGCCCACTTGAGGGTGTCACTGCCCAGGTTCCTGCCCAGCTGAGGGCGTCACTGCCCAGGTTCCTACCCAGCTGAGGGCG
>NC_092280.1:18689012-18731512 GCF_036320965.1 Panulirus ornatus | reverse complement strand
TCATTGGTTACCTACCAACTACTGCCTTCAAAGACATTTGGCTTCAAATGTTATGATTTAGCTTGAACATCTGTAGTGTTGCAGGTATTCCAGCAACATTCATACGAATTCTACCGAACCGATTGTGTAATGTACAACAAGATGGTAAGGCAAGTACATCACAAAAGAAATTTGTAGGCTTTACGACGTGTCATATGTAGCCAGGGCACAACGTTTATCTGTGGGCATAAGGTCGTCCCCTCACACTCGTTTCAGGACACTTAATGTCTCCTGAGAGAGAGAGAGAGAGAGAGAGAGAGAGAGAGAGAGAGAGAGAGAGAGAGAGAGAGAGAGAGAGAGAGAGAGAGAGAGAGAGAGAGAGAGAGAGAGAGAGAGAGGTCTAAAACCTTATGGTCAAGGTACAAAGGAGACATTATGTACGAGGCTTTCTAAAGTGGTGCACATTTTGGATGCCATGGTGTCCATCTGCCTCTCTAGTCTCCATACTTTTCTTCTCTACCTCCTCAGTAGCTTTGTTGAAAGGTGACTTTTTTTTTTTTTGCTACTTCTGCTAAAAAATACTGTGACAGTCGTCTTTCTCATATCTGGTGCAAAATAATGTTCCGAGTACAATGACTGAGTTAAGTCATAGAATATATATTATTTCTTGGGTTAAATCATAACAGCTCTGCAATATACGTGTTCCTAGGTTAAATCTTAACAGCTCTGTAATATACGTGTTCCTAGGTTAAATCTTAACAGCTCTGCAATATACGTGTTCCTAGGTTAAATCTTAACAGCTCGGCCATTTACGTGAGTTCTGCGATTTATACGTCAATATTTCCTAGGATAAATCTTTGGAGCTCTGCAATATATGTACGTGATTTCCATCCAGGGCCATAATAGTTATATACCCAGTGACACAGTACGAAAGAACAAAAAAAAGAAAATATTCGTACTCAGTAAGACTGACCTTGATCCGCTTGTCAACGAATTTGCCGCATGCCACTGCCATGCATGAGTTATGTTTATAAACACTTCACATAATACCTTCGTCTACCAATGTACATTAGAGACGTGATAAAAAAAAAATCTTTAGAAAAATATCACTGAGGAAATCTTTCGAGTCTATGAGGGTAAATCAGGAAGAGACATGTCGTCCAGGTAAAATATATTCGGCGACTCCCGCCACTCAAACGCGACTGGGGAGGGAGCAGCTGCCAGCGCTGGCCAGGCGCAGCTATTCCCATCACAGCATCAGAGGAACGTACAACCGCTCCAACCCCACTCTTAACTACGTTCACAGGCAGGTAACTACTTTGACGCTATAGCCACAGCTGCACGCAGGTACAACCCACTTTTGGCAGCACAAACGTCAGAGGTAGGAACTTTACAAGGTAAAAAAAAACATCTATGGTGCGCGTTTCTCCGTGTGATGTTTTTCGATAACCCGTTGGTATATATATATATATATATATATATATATATATATATATATATATATATATATATATATATGCTTATTCATGTAATACCATTGTTAAGCCTCATATGAAACCTGTGTTTAATGATAAGGTTCGCCACAATAAACCCCCCACCCCACAAATATTATATATATATATATATATATATATATATATATATATATATATATATATATATATATATATATATATATATATATATATAAAGGTGAAAATTGCACTTCAGTCGGAGTTCATACAATTATATTTAAGATGTAATTTTTCTCTCCATGTGGCACGACATGTTTCGTGGAGACAATCCACCTCATCAGGTCCCAGTACTTCAGTATGTTATTTAAATCCCAACATCACACTTGGCTCCCGCCGTCCAACACCAGTCTTTCTAGGCCCAGCACTGTCTGTTATGTCTGGTCGTAACCCTTGTAAGGGAGAGTGATTAAGGAGGGTCAAGTGGCAGGGGTTGACCTGGATAGCTGGGTGCGTCTTGAACAAATTTTTTGTTTTCGTATTTTGTCAGTTCTCTCATAATGATTTGATTAATGCTAGGATGAGTTTTTAAAACTGCCTGGGGACAACTAAAAGTTCTTAATATTAGCAATTAAGACAGATTCAATGACGTTGCGTGTGGCATATAATCAGCAGAAGAGTATATAAAATAACGCGAGTTTCAAGATCTATGGGGTGTTCATTTCCATGACACTGTTTAGCGATCGCATTTTTGTGGTCATCCCTGCGTACTGAATGACGGTGGTGGCCATCAATAATACACCTCTGTGTTACAGTTTTACCTGTCTGGCCAATATAGATAGTGTTGGCCTATTCTTCTCCCAACTGAGCTAATCTAAGACATGTTCTAAAAAGCAGTGCTTATAATGTTGCTTTCCAGTACAATAACACCATCCGTAAGACCTTGATAAATAGTGGGCCAAATCATGCAACAATTGGGAGTGTTTACGCCCTCCAATGCAAGGCATGTAAATATATTTATATTGGCCAGAGAGGTAAAATCGTAACGGAGAGTTGGCACCGTCATTCAGTATGTAGAGATGACTACAAAAATGCGATTACTAAACACTTGTCATGAAAATGATCACGCAATTTTAAAGTCCATCCAGCATCAATCAAATCATTGCGAGAGAACTAACAAAACACGAAAACACAAGAAAAAAAGTTCAAGACACCCAGCTACCCAGCTCAACCCCGGGCACTTGACCCTCCTTAAAAATGTTCAAGACACCCAGTTACCCAGCTCAACCCCCCGCTATTTGACCCTCCTTAATTCTCAACCCCCTTACAACATCAATGGCCAGAAGAAGCAGACGTTGCTCCGTCTATAAAGATTGGTGTTGGACCGCGGGGCATCAAGTGTGATGGGATTCAGATAACTTTTAAGTACCGGCACCTGATGAGGCGGAGTGTCTCCACGAAACATGTCGTATCACATGTATTGAAAAATTACATGTTAAACATAATGGTAAGAACTATCAAAGTGTGATTTCATCTTCATAACACCATCATAACCGACTAGTGTACCATGATATTGCTCATCTCCGGCAATAACTCGAAAAGTGGGTAGGGTGTTGAAGACGGTGGAAAATGTGGGGTTAGATAGTGAAGAACAATGGAAACCATATGAAAAATACATCAAGAGAACCTATGAAATCGTTAGCTGCCATTCCCTTATATGCGAAAGGTTACCTCATCTGTAGTTTACTTTATGAATGTCAATATGGTCTCCGACCTACTGCGGTGTGTGTATCAAAAATTTACCAATACATAAAAAATTACGGTTAAACAATTTATGACCCGTCAGATGGAAATGATTATAAATAGCTTCGACTTAAAACTTACCACCCCGACAGCCCACACAAAGTCTATAACAGACCATAAAGCTATCACCAAAATAACAAAGTAAGATAAATGTTGCTCATGCAAAAGACATCAGATAACATGGCAACAGTGTTTATATATGCCGTGTTTACCTGACGACCGGAGCGTCCGTTTGTGTGTTCGACCAAAGAGAGAGAGAGAGAGAGAGAGAGAGAGAGAGAGAGAGAGAGAGAGAGAGAGAGAGAGAGAGAGAGGCTTGGGGGATTTATCTTTGTCCACAAACAACTACTACAAACGTAGAAACAGAAAGCCTCGTACCTAACTTCCTTTCCGCAGCGATATTTCCTTCGCTGCCTTCACTGGGGACACACAGAAGGTTCAGTAACCAGACAAGACTGTGAATACGAACTGTTGTAAGTATAGAAAAATAGATTCTGATTGTCGAAAACGTCACAAAGTGTAGAAATTTAACTTAATCATTGCGATACATTTAGAGATATATAGGAGAAAGAAGTCTTTAGTACTGATCATTTTTTTTTTTTTTTTTTAGTCTTTGCGCCCCGACCGAAATGTTCTTTTGCCCTCACTAGTCCTGTATATATATATATTTTTTTTTTCGCGCCTACTAATTGGTCTAGGACAAAAACAAAAATATTCTGTTCAGCGCGTACAGCTGGCGATCACCCTCAAAACCTAGCGACCCCAACGTTTGAAAAAAAAACTGGTTCTGCTGTTTTTGTTCTACGATTGTCAATATTTACGTTATCCAACAATGTAGTTTTTTTTTTTTTTTTTTTTACTATTCCTATCCACTAACGAGTTGCTTATTGTCGTAAAAAAAGGAAAAATTAATATTCATTACTCTCGCAGTATGAAAATATACTGGCTATGTGTGAATTAGTGAATTATACAAGTCAGTATTCGTTAAAGCCGCCCTCAAAATAAATTATATTATCATTCTGTGCTCATGGAGTTATTTCTTTACTTTTTCTTTTTCTTTTTCTACCACAGGATTGGGTTATCGCAATTTTCAATCCCTTGCTGACGTTGCCTGTTCTGGAGATGGAGCTAGCGAGCGGACACACGGCGGTGCCCCTGGAGGGCGAGGAATTGACCGAGCAGGAGCAGGTCTGGCGAGGCATGACCCACCCTCTTGTTCGCCTCATCCCCGGCCGCTGGCTCTACCCCACTCACTTCACACACTTCGCCGATAGGATGTACAACTTTAAGGTTCGTGTGTGTATTCTGTAACGTATCCACAATCTATCTATACGGTCGAGCTAATTACGTTGAACTTACACCATTAGCTTTACATTATTGGAAAACTTTTTTGAAAAATCTGAAAATCGTGAAAAAAAATTAATCTTTTCCCTCGAATCTTTTTTTTTCTTTTTTCTCCCTCATATTCCCTTCAACATTTTTCTTTTGTTCGGGAATTAAGCTTCTTGACAACTCTGGCATTTATCGGTGTACAGTTCAAGCCTAGCGACACAGTGGTGATGACATGGCCAAAGTGCGGGACAACTTGGATGCAGGAGATAGTGTGGACCATGAGGAACAACCAGGATCTGAGCCACCCCGACGCAGAGAAGGCTATCAACATTCGCGTCCCCTTCATGGAGTAAGTTGGACCCATCTCCTACCCTACACTACCACCAACCTCACTCACTCTCCTCATCACTGCCATCTATGGTATTGTTATTATTATTATCATTATTATTATTATTATTATTATTATTATTATTATTATTATTATTATTATCATTATTATTATTATTATTATTATCATTATTATTTATTTCTATGGTATTATTATTATTTTTTCTTTTTTTGGTGGCGTTCTCAAAAGCTTGCGTTAGGTCAGCAGGGAGGTTCCTCTTCTGTTAAGATAACAGTTTCAGGTCACCTTTTCATTCCCTGACATGGCTTGTATCAGTCCTTATAAGGGATCAATGGTCTTTCTTTTTTACGGGACTACATCCAGACTATCTTTACTTTGAAGCTTTGAGGACCAATACTACATCATTTTAATCTCTGAATCCACCAAAAGCAACACCATACTTGTTCTCGCAGGTCGCATATCCAATCGTTGTGTAACGTCGGCAAATTTGAAAGCTCGTTGTTTGCACCGTCGTGCAAGAGTGGCGGCGAATGTGCAAATCAGGTGTGTTTGTTTTGAAGAAATCATGCGGGCAATACCATGAGAAAGACAAGGAATTGTATGTGATATTTGCGGTCTTAAGGGGCGTGAATGTTAGGCATCACATATGCCATGAGGAAGGATATGATGTGGGTGGAAAGCTACTTAAATGCACGAGAAGAGGGAATTTGGAGGGTGAGTGGTTCTAGGTGGAAGTAGGTTTTGCTTAAAGGGTGTGTGGTGTCACCAGGACCATTTGATCCATTCACAGATGGCGTGGTGAAGGAGGTAAATGCGAGGATCTTAGAGCGAGGGGAAGGTGTAATAATAATATAATAATGATGATAACAATAACAATAATAATAATAATAATAATAATAATAATAATAATCGTCTGTCTCAGGAGTAAGTCTTAAGGTCCGATCCTCCTCTTTGTTTGTTATGTGATAACCAAGATAACCTTATCTACTCGCATATCATCATATCAACACCGGGGAAGTTTTTCTTTGACTAGAATTCCCTGCTGTTCATTCAACTCTTATCAAGGGTTTTTTTTTTTTTTTAGTAATCTATGTACATATCTCATACTTGCATCCTCGGTCTGAAGTATTGCCTTGAATAGTTCAGGGAAATTATCACGACAAGGATCTGCTGCTTCTACGACACCCATTTTCTTGACTTGTTTCTCGAAGTTCTGCGACAGCCATGTTCATTTCTGTTGCCCCAAGTTGCAAGAGATCTGCACACTTAAGTGGGAAGTTTCAGTTACTTCCCAAAGTAGTGAGGGAAGGGTGGGCAATTTGCACTGTGAGCTGGTGGACTTCTCGTCTTCCCCTGAACACTGGAGTGACAATTCTGATAACGACTTACTAGCGAGTGCATCAATGAAAAAAAAAAAAGTTGATCTCCAGGCCCTATCTATCTATCTCTTTCATAACCCGAGGTTACACAGGGTCCTGGGGGCCACATGACTTCTCCGGATTTTACAACTGACGAAAATAATGTAAGGCGGTCTTGTCTTCTTCTGCCCTAAGATTCTTGTAATATCAGTTTATTATCTTCATCTGTGCTTAAGGATTTTCTGGAGTAACGTAGTCATCGTCTTTGCTCTATAATTTCCTGCACTATCACCTTACCATCGTATCTGATCAATAATAATAATAATAATAATAAAGAATACGTTTGCAGCGTATGTGAAATGCCTTCTACTCTATACACCGAGCTAAAGAGGCTTTCTTCCAGACGAACGACATTCGAGGTTGGTTATCATCATGATAAGATCTTACAGACAGTCAAAACCAACATGGCATCTCTCGTACGTAATATTCTGCCTCAGTTTCTGGTTACATCTCGTCCCCCCACCCCTTGCCAGATGCGATATGTTTCTGGCGATCTACCCTGTGCCTAAGCCAGAGATGAAGCCCACCACGATCAAGGAATTTGAGAGGCTGTGCCCCGGCAAGGACCTCGCCGACGGAGTCTTCCTGCAGGTGACGGAGGCGCTGCCGGAGCCTCGCACTATCAAGACACACCTGCCTATCTCCCTCTTCGCCCCGTCCTTGTTGGACACTGCCAAGGTAGACATGAATTCACTTTACTGAGTGTACATGTGTGTGTGTGTGTGTGTGTGTGTGTGTGTGTGTGTGTGCATACTAAGCAGGTGTCACCACGCCCCTACAGGTGGTGTACGTGGCGCGGCAGCCGCAGGACGTGGTCGTCTCCTACCATCACCACTCACGTCTCTTTAAGTCTATGAGTTACGAGGGAACGTTTGACCAGTTCCTCCAGTTCTTCTTGAACGACGACCGTGAGTGGTTCCTATTATCTTCTGTTGTCCCTCCAGTGTTCTTCCTGAACGATAGTTATCCACGCCAAAATACCACTACGAGTAGTTATTCTACGTCAAAATACCACTACGATTAGTTATTCTACGTCAAAATACCACTACGATTAGTTATTCTACGTCAAAATACCACTACGATTAGTTATTCTACGTCAAAATACCACTACGATTAGTTATTCTACGTCAAAATACCACTACGATTAGTTATTCTACGTCAAAATACCACTACGATTAGTTATTCTACGTCAAAATACCACTACGATTAGTTATTCTACGTCAAAATACCACTACGATTAGTTATTCTACGTCAAAATACCACTACGATTAGTTATTCTACGTCAAAATACCACTACGAGTAGTTATTCTACGTCAAAATACCACTACGATTAGTTATTCTACGTCAAAATACCACTACGATTAGTTATTCTACGTCAAAATACCACTACGAGTAGTTATCCACGCCAAAATACCACTACGAGTAGTTATTCTACGTCAAAATACCACTACGAGTAGTTATTCTACGTCAAAATACCACTACGATTAGTTATTCTACGTCAAAATACCACTACGATTAGTTATTCTACGTCAAAATACCACTACGAGTAGTTATTCTACGTCAAAATACCACTACGAGTAGTTATCCACGCCAAAATACCACTACGAGTAGTTATCCACGCCAAAATACCACTACGATTAGTTATTCTACGTCAAAATACCACTACGAGTAGTTATTCTACGTCAAAATACCACTACGAGTAGTTATCCACGCCAAAATACCACTACGATTAGTTATTCTACGTCAAAATACCACTACGAGTAGTTATTCTACGTCAAAATACCACTACGAGTAGTTATCCACGCCAAAATACCACTACGAGTAGTTATTCTACGTCAAAATACCACTACGAGTAGTTATCCACGCCAAAATACCACTACGAGTAGTTATTCTACGTCAAAATACCACTACGAGTAGTTATCCACGCCAAAATACCACTACGAGTAGTTATCCACGCCAAAATACCACTACGATTAGTTATTCTACGTCAAAATACCACTACGAGTAGTTATCCACGCCAAAATACCACTACGAGTAGTTATTCTACGTCAAAATACCACTACGAGTAGTTATTCTACGTCAAAATACCACTACGAGTAGTTATTCTACGTCAAAATACCACTACGATTAGTTATTCTACGCCAAAATACCACTACGAGTAGTTATTCTACGTCAAAATACCACTACGATTAGTTATTCTACGTCAAAATACCACTACGAGTAGTTATTCTACGTCAAAATACCACTACGATTAGTTATTCTACGTCAAAATACCACTACGAGTAGTTATCCACGCCAAAATACCACTACGAGTAGTTATTCTACGTCAAAATACCACTACGAGTAGTTATTCTACGTCAAAATACCACTACGAGTAGTTATTCTACGTCAAAATACCACTACGAGTAGTTATTCTACGTCAAAATACCACTACGAGTAGTTATCCACGCCAAAATACCACTACGAGTAGTTATCCACGCCAAAATACCACTACGATTAGTTATTCTACGTCAAAATACCACTACGAGTAGTTATCCACGCCAAAATACCACTACGAGTAGTTATCCACGCCAAAATACCACTACGATTAGTTATTCTACGTCAAAATACCACTACGAGTAGTTATTCTACGTCAAAATACCACTACGATTAGTTATTCTACGTCAAAATACCACTACGATTAGTTATTCTACGTCAAAATACCACTACGATTAGTTATTCTACGTCAAAATACCACTACGAGTAGTTATTCTACGTCAAAATACCACTACGAGTAGTTATCCACGCCAAAATACCACTACGATTAGTTATTCTACGTCAAAATACCACTACGATTAGTTATTCTACGTCAAAATACCACTACGATTAGTTATTCTACGTCAAAATACCACTACGAGTAGTTATCCACGCCAAAATACCACTACGAGTAGTTATTCTACGTCAAAATACCACTACGATTAGTTATTCTACGTCAAAATACCACTACGATTAGTTATTCTACGTCAAAATACCACTACGATTAGTTATTCTACGTCAAAATACCACTACGAGTAGTTATTCTACGTCAAAATACCACTACGATTAGTTATTCTACGTCAAAATACCACTACGAGTAGTTATCCACGCCAAAATACCACTACGATTAGTTATTCTACGTCAAAATACCACTACGAGTAGTTATCCACGCCAAAATACCACTACGAGTAGTTATCCACGCCAAAATACCACTACGAGTAGTTATCCACGCCAAAATACCACTACGAGTAGTTATCCACGCCAAAATACCACTACGAGTAGTTATCCACGCCAAAATACCACTACGAGTAGTTATCCACGCCAAAATACCACTACGAGTAGTTATCCACGCCAAAATACCACTACGATTAGTTATTCTACGTCAAAATACCACTACGAGTAGTTATTCTACGTCAAAATACCACTACGAGTAGTTATTCTACGTCAAAATACCACTACGAGTAGTTATTCTACGTCAAAATACCACTACGAGTAGTTATCCACGCCAAAATACCACTACGAGTAGTTATCCACGCCAAAATACCACTACGAGTAGTTATTCTACGTCAAAATACCACTACGATTAGTTATTCTACGTCAAAATACCACTACGAGTAGTTATTCTACGTCAAAATACCACTACGATTAGTTATTCTACGTCAAAATACCACTACGAGTAGTTATTCTACGTCAAAATACCACTACGAGTAGTTATTCTACGTCAAAATACCACTACGAGTAGTTATTCTACGTCAAAATACCACTACGATTAGTTATTCTACGTCAAAATACCACTACGAGTAGTTATCCACGCCAAAATACCACTACGAGTAGTTATTCTACGTCAAAATACCACTACGAGTAGTTATTCTACGTCAAAATACCACTACGAGTAGTTATTCTACGTCAAAATACCACTACGAGTAGTTATTCTACGTCAAAATACCACTACGATTAGTTATTCTACGTCAAAATACCACTACGAGTAGTTATTCTACGTCAAAATACCACTACGAGTAGTTATTCTACGTCAAAATACCACTACGAGTAGTTATTCTACGTCAAAATACCACTACGAGTAGTTATCCACGCCAAAATACCACTACGAGTAGTTATTCTACGTCAAAATACCACTACGATTAGTTATTCTACGTCAAAATACCACTACGAGTAGTTATTCTACGTCAAAATACCACTACGATTAGTTATTCTACGTCAAAATACCACTACGAGTAGTTATCCACGCCAAAATACCACTACGAGTAGTTATCCACGCCAAAATACCACTACGAGTAGTTATCCACGCCAAAATACCACTACGAGTAGTTATTCTACGTCAAAATACCACTACGAGTAGTTATTCTACGTCAAAATACCACTACGAGTAGTTATTCTACGTCAAAATACCACTACGAGTAGTTATTCTACGTCAAAATACCACTACGAGTAGTTATCCACGCCAAAATACCACTACGAGTAGTTATCCACGCCAAAATACCACTACGAGTAGTTATTCTACGTCAAAATACCACTACGATTAGTTATTCTACGTCAAAATACCACTACGATTAGTTATTCTACGTCAAAATACCACTACGAGTAGTTATCCACGCCAAAATACCACTACGAGTAGTTATTCTACGTCAAAATACCACTACGAGTAGTTATCCACGCCAAAATACCACTACGAGTAGTTATCCACGCCAAAATACCACTACGAGTAGTTATCCACGCCAAAATACCACTACGAGTAGTTATCCACGCCAAAATACCACTACGAGTAGTTATCCACGCCAAAATACCACTACGAGTAGTTATCCACGCCAAAATACCACTACGAGTAGTTATCCACGCCAAAATACCACTACGAGTAGTTATCCACGCCAAAATACCACTACGAGTAGTTATCCACGCCAAAATACCACTACGAGTAGTTATCCACGCCAAAATACCACTACGATTAGTTATTCTACGTCAAAATACCACTACGAGTAGTTATCCACGCCAAAATACCACTACGATTAGTTATTCTACGTCAAAATACCACTACGATTAGTTATTCTACGTCAAAATACCACTACGAGTAGTTATCCACGCCAAAATACCACTACGAGTAGTTATCCACGCCAAAATACCACTACGAGTAGTTATTCTACGTCAAAATACCACTACGATTAGTTATTCTACGTCAAAATACCACTACGATTAGTTATTCTACGTCAAAATACCACTACGATTAGTTATTCTACGTCAAAATACCACTACGATTAGTTATTCTACGTCAAAATACCACTACGAGTAGTTATCCACGCCAAAATACCACTACGAGTAGTTATTCTACGTCAAAATACCACTACGATTAGTTATTCTACGTCAAAATACCACTACGATTAGTTATTCTACGTCAAAATACCACTACGAGTAGTTATCCACGCCAAAATACCACTACGAGTAGTTATCCACGCCAAAATACCATTACGAGTAGTTATTCTACGTCAAAATACCACTACGAGTAGTTATTCTACGCCAATATACCACTACGAGTAGTCATTCTACGTCAATATACCACTACTAGTAGTTATTCTACGTCAAAATACCACTACGAGTAGTTATCCACGCCAAAATACCACTACGATTAGTTATTCTACGTCAAAATACCACTACGAGTAGTTATCCACGCCAAAATACCACTACGAGTAGTTATCCACGCCAAAATACCACTACGAGTAGTTATCCACGCCAAAATACCACTACGAGTAGTTATTCTAGATCTCCGTGTCTCACAGCCTCCCCACAGAGAAGGACTGCTGGTCGCAGATCTTGGGCGAATCCTTCCTCCACTTCTGCCGCAGTGGAATCCAAAGCTCAGAAGCCTTCAGCCATATCAGGCTCTCCCGCTACCACTTCTTCAACCACTGTTTTACAAGGAGGGTGTTCCATCCACCGAGGCCTGGACCTGCAGAACACAGGTGGAAGTGGCTTCCCACAGTTTGAGTGTAGCGACCAGTCACACGAGGACAAACCATTACGGTACATCCTCCTTCTCTCAAACAGCAAAGCTGATGGCGGTCTCTTCTCTTTCCCTTCCCCTCATAACCATTCCTCCCCGTACGAATCAGGTCTGCTGGCACCTCAGGAGGAGGGTTGATCTCCGTTCATAATTCGTTACGTTGCCCTTGCAACCCAGATGGCTTACATTACGACCGTCTGTCCCTACAGTAGTGGCCAGCCACACCAGGTGACAGGGCGTAACACCTACAGTAGTGGCCAGCCACACCAGGTGACAGGGCGTAACACCTACAGTAGTGGCCAGCCACACCAGGTGACAGGGCGTAACACCCACTGTAGTGGCCAGCCACACCAGGTGACAGGGCGTAACACCCACTGTAGTGGCCAGCCACACCAGGTGACAGGGCGTAACACCTACTGTAGTGGCCAGCCACACCAGGTGACAGGGCGTAACACCTACAGTAGTGGCCAGCCACACCCAGGTGACAGGGTGTAACACCTACTGTAGTGGCCAGCCACACCCAGGTGACAGGGTGTAACACCTACTGTAGTGGCCAGCCACACCCAGGTGACAGGGTGTAACACCTACTGTAGTGGCCAGCCACACCCAGGTGACAGGGTGTAACACCTACTGTAGTGGCCAGCCACACCAGGTGACAGGGCGTAACACCCACTGTAGTGGCCAGCCACACCCAGGTGACAGGGTGTAACACCTACTGTAGTGGCCAGCCACACCAGGTGACAGGGCGTAACACCTACTGTAGTGGCCAGCCACACCCAGGTGACAGGGCGTAACACCTACAGTAGTGGCCAGCCACACCCAGGTGACAGGGTGTAACACCTACTGTAGTGGCCAGCCACACCAGGTGACAGGGCGTAACACCCACTGTAGTGGCCAGCCACACCCAGGTGACAGGGTGTAACACCTACTGTAGTGGCCAGCCACACCAGGTGACAGGGCGTAACACCCACTGTAGTGGCCAGCCACACCAGGTGACAGGGCGTAACACCTACTGTAGTGGCCAGCCACACCCAGGTGACAGGGTGTAACACCTACTGTAGTGGCCAGCCACACCCAGGTGACAGGGTGTAACACCTACTGTAGTGGCCAGCCACACCCAGGTGACAGGGTGTAACACCTACTGTAGTGGCCAGCCACACCCAGGTGACAGGGTGTAACACCTACTGTAGTGGCCAGCCACACCCAGGTGACAGGGTGTAACACCTACTGTAGTGGCCAGCCACACCCAGGTGACAGGGTGTAACACCTACTGTAGTGGCCAGCCACACCCAGGTGACAGGGTGTAACACCTACTGTAGTGGCCAGCCACACCCAGGTGACAGGGCGTAACACCCACTGTAGTGGCCAGCCACACCAGGTGACAGGGCGTAACACCTACAGTAGTGGCCAGCCACACCAGGTGACAGGGCGTAACACCTACAGTAGTGGCCAGCCACACCCAGGTGACAGGGCGTAACACCTACAGTAGTGGCCAGCCACACCAGGTGACAGGGCGTAACACCTACTGTAGTGGCCAGCCACACCCAGGTGACAGGGTGTAACACCTACTGTAGTGGCCAGCCACACCAGGTGACAGGGCGTAACACCTACTGTAGTGGCCAGCCACACCAGGTGACAGGGCGTAACACCTACTGTAGTGGCCAGCCACACCAGGTGACAGGGCGTAACACCTACAGTAGTGGCCAGCCACACCAGGTGACAGGGCGTAACACCTACAGTAGTGGCCAGCCACACCAGGTGACAGGGCGTAACACCTACAGTAGTGGCCAGCCACACCCAGGTGACAGGGTGTAACACCTACTGTAGTGGCCAGCCACACCCAGGTGACAGGGTGTAACACCTACTGTAGTGGCCAGCCACACCAGGTGACAGGGCGTAACACCCACTGTAGTGGCCAGCCACACCAGGTGACAGGGCGTAACACCCACTGTAGTGGCCAGCCACACCAGGTGACAGGGCGTAACACCTACAGTAGTGGCCAGCCACACCAGGTGACAGGGCGTAACACCTACAGTAGTGGCCAGCCACACCAGGTGACAGGGCGTAACACCCACTGTAGTGGCCAGCCACACCAGGTGACAGGGCGTAACACCTACTGTAGTGGCCAGCCACACCCAGGTGACAGGGCGTAACACCTACTGTAGTGGCCAGCCACACCAGGTGACAGGGCGTAACACCTACTGTAGTGGCCAGCCACACCCAGGTGACAGGGCGTAACACCTACTGTAGTGGCCAGCCACACCCAGGTGACAGGGCGTAACACCTACAGTAGTGGCCAGCCACACCAGGTGACAGGGCGTAACACCTACTGTAGTGGCCAGCCACACCAGGTGACAGGGCGTAACACCCACTGTAGTGGCCAGCCACACCCAGGTGACAGGGTGTAACACCTACTGTAGTGGCCAGCCACACCAGGTGACAGGGCGTAACACCTACTGTAGTGGCCAGCCACACCCAGGTGACAGGGTGTAACACCTACTGTAGTGGCCAGCCACACCCAGGTGACAGGGTGTAACACCTACTGTAGTGGCCAGCCACACCAGGTGACAGGGCGTAACACCCACTGTAGTGGCCAGCCACACCCAGGTGACAGGGTGTAACACCTACTGTAGTGGCCAGCCACACCAGGTGACAGGGCGTAACACCTACTGTAGTGGCCAGCCACACCCAGGTGACAGGGTGTAACACCTACTGTAGTGGCCAGCCACACCAGGTGACAGGGCGTAACACCTACAGTAGTGGCCAGCCACACCAGGTGACAGGGCGTAACACCTACAGTAGTGGCCAGCCACACCAGGTGACAGGGCGTAACACCTACTGTAGTGGCCAGCCACACCAGGTGACAGGGCGTAACACCTACAGTAGTGGCCAGCCACACCAGGTGACAGGGCGTAACACCTACTGTAGTGGCCAGCCACACCCAGGTGACAGGGTGTAACACCTACTGTAGTGGCCAGCCACACCAGGTGACAGGGCGTAACACCCACTGTAGTGGCCAGCCACACCAGGTGACAGGGCGTAACACCTACAGTAGTGGCCAGCCACACCAGGTGACAGGGCGTAACACCCACTGTAGTGGCCAGCCACACCAGGTGACAGGGCGTAACACCCACTGTAGTGGCCAGCCACACCAGGTGACAGGGCGTAACACCTACTGTAGTGGCCAGCCACACCCAGGTGACAGGGCGTAACACCTACTGTAGTGGCCAGCCACACCAGGTGACAGGGCGTAACACCTACAGTAGTGGCCAGCCACACCAGGTGACAGGGCGTAACACCTACTGTAGTGGCCAGCCACACCAGGTGACAGGGCGTAACACCCACTGTAGTGGCCAGCCACACCCAGGTGACAGGGTGTAACACCTACTGTAGTGGCCAGCCACACCCAGGTGACAGGGTGTAACACCTACTGTAGTGGCCAGCCACACCAGGTGACAGGGCGTAACACCCACTGTAGTGGCCAGCCACACCAGGTGACAGGGCGTAACACCCACTGTAGTGGCCAGCCACACCAGGTGACAGGGCGTAACACCTACTGTAGTGGCCAGCCACACCAGGTGACAGGGCGTAACACCTACTGTAGTGGCCAGCCACACCAGGTGACAGGGCGTAACACCTACTGTAGTGGCCAGCCACACCAGGTGACAGGGCGTAACACCTACAGTAGTGGCCAGCCACACCAGGTGACAGGGCGTAACACCTACTGTAGTGGCCAGCCACACCCAGGTGACAGGGCGTAACACCTACTGTAGTGGCCAGCCACACCAGGTGACAGGGCGTAACACCTACTGTAGTGGCCAGCCACACCAGGTGACAGGGCGTAACACCTACTGTAGTGGCCAGCCACACCCAGGTGACAGGGTGTAACACCTACTGTAGTGGCCAGCCACACCCAGGTGACAGGGTGTAACACCTACTGTAGTGGCCAGCCACACCAGGTGACAGGGCGTAACACCTACTGTAGTGGCCAGCCACACCCAGGTGACAGGGTGTAACACCTACTGTAGTGGCCAGCCACACCAGGTGACAGGGCGTAACACCCACTGTAGTGGCCAGCCACACCAGGTGACAGGGCGTAACACCTACTGTAGTGGCCAGCCACACCAGGTGACAGGGCGTAACACCTACAGTAGTGGCCAGCCACACCCAGGTGACAGGGTGTAACACCTACTGTAGTGGCCAGCCACACCCAGGTGACAGGGTGTAACACCTACTGTAGTGGCCAGCCACACCAGGTGACAGGGCGTAACACCTACTGTAGTGGCCAGCCACACCAGGTGACAGGGCGTAACACCTACTGTAGTGGCCAGCCACACCAGGTGACAGGGCGTAACACCTACAGTAGTGGCCAGCCACACCCAGGTGACAGGGTGTAACACCTACTGTAGTGGCCAGCCACACCAGGTGACAGGGCGTAACACCCACTGTAGTGGCCAGCCACACCCAGGTGACAGGGTGTAACACCTACTGTAGTGGCCAGCCACACCCAGGTGACAGGGTGTAACACCTACTGTAGTGGCCAGCCACACCCAGGTGACAGGGCGTAACACCTACTGTAGTGGCCAGCCACACCCAGGTGACAGGGCGTAACACCCACTGTAGTGGCCAGCCACACCCAGGTGACAGGGTGTAACACCTACTGTAGTGGCCAGCCACACCAGGTGACAGGGCGTAACACCTACTGTAGTGGCCAGCCACACCCAGGTGACAGGGCGTAACACCCACTGTAGTGGCCAGCCACACCAGGTGACAGGGCGTAACACCTACTGTAGTGGCCAGCCACACCAGGTGACAGGGCGTAACACCTACTGTAGTGGCCAGCCACACCCAGGTGACAGGGCGTAACACCCACTGTAGTGGCCAGCCACACCCAGGTGACAGGGCGTAACACCCACTGTAGTGGCCAGCCACACCAGGTGACAGGGCGTAACACCCACTGTAGTGGCCAGCCACACCCAGGTGACAGGGTGTAACACCTACTGTAGTGGCCAGCCACACCAGGTGACAGGGCGTAACACCCACTGTAGTGGCCAGCCACACCCAGGTGACAGGGCGTAACACCTACTGTAGTGGCCAGCCACACCCAGGTGACAGGGTGTAACACCTACTGTAGTGGCCAGCCACACCCAGGTGACAGGGCGTAACACCTACTGTAGTGGCCAGCCACACCCAGGTGACAGGGTGTAACACCTACTGTAGTGGCCAGCCACACCCAGGTGACAGGGTGTAACACCTACTGTAGTGGCCAGCCACACCCAGGTGACAGGGCGTAACACCTACAGTAGTGGCCAGCCACACCCAGGTGACAGGGCGTAACACCTACTGTAGTGGCCAGCCACACCCAGGTGACAGGGTGTAACACCTACTGTAGTGGCCAGCCACACCAAGGTGACAGGGCGTAACACCTACAGTAGTGGCCAGCCACACCCAGGTGACAGGGCGTAACACCTACTGTAGTGGCCAGCCACACCCAGGTGACAGGGTGTAACACCTACTGTAGTGGCCAGCCACACCAAGGTGACAGGGCGTAACACCTACAGTAGTGGCCAGCCACACCCAGGTGACAGGGCGTAACGCCTACTGTAGTGGCCAGCCACAACCAGGTGACAGGGTGTAACACCTACTGTAGTGACCAGGTCAACAGAAACACTACGACGACCCTAAACAAGACACAGGGTCATAGAGACCTCGGTGGAGAGTGGTAGAGGACCCGGGTGGGTCAGGAGACAAGGTTGTACTCACCTGGTAGGAGCCACACACCTCACACACGTCCAGGTCGTACAGTGGATACACCTCCATCATAGTCATGTTGAACCGCTCTGTCCACACAATCCACACAGAGAGGGAGGGAGACAGAAAAAAAAGACGCATTAGTACTACGTAATATATGAATGTGACTTAAATGTAATAAAAATCTTAAAATATGTCAGATAATTGGGTTATCTAATATATCATGGAACATTTTCTCTCTCCGCTGACGACTTTCCCTCATTTTCTCTCATACACCATTCATCAGTTACAGGAGTGACTGATACAAACGTGCTGGACGACCCACTGAAGTAGAAGTTACAACAGGTAAAGACTCATATTGTGTAACTTCCTATTGCGTTAACATTTATCCCTTATACTATATTACAGTCTGTCCTCAGACCAAATATGACAATACTCCTTTATATATATATATATATATATATATATATATATATATATATATATATATATATATATATATATATATATATATTATTGTTATTATACTTGGTCGCTGTCTCCCGCGTTAGCGAGGTAGCGCAAGGAAACAGACAAAAGAATGGCCCAACCCACCCACATACACATGTATATACATACACGTCCACACACGCACATATACATACGTATACATCTCAACGTATACATATACATACACACACAGACATATACATATATACACATGTACATAATTCATACTATTTGCCCTTATTCATTCCCGTCGCCATCCCGCCACACATGAAATGACAACCCCCTCCCCCCGCGCATGTGCGCGAGGTAGCGATAGGAAAAGACAACAAAGGCCACATTCGTTCACACTCAGTCTCTAGCTGTCATATACAATGCACCGAAACCACTGCTCCCTTTCCACATCCAGGCCCCACAAAACTTTCCATGGTTTACCCCAGACGCTTCACATGCCCTGGTTCAATCCATTGACAGCACGTCGACCCCGGTATACCACATCGTTCCAATTCACTCTATTCCTTGCACGCCTTTCAGCCTCCTGCATGTTCAGGCCCTGATCATACAAAATCTTTTTCACTCCATCTTTCCACCTCCAATTTGGTCTCCCACTTCTCCTCGTTCCCTCCACCTCTGACACATATATCTTCTTTGTCAATCTTTCCTCACTCATTCTCTCCATGTGACCAAACCATTTCAAAACACCCTCTTCTGCTCTCTCAACCACACTCTTTCTATATATATATATATATATATATATATATATATATATATTTCTTTTTTCCTGAGTCCACGGGGTATCATAAACTTGTCGGCAGATTCAAACGAACCCGACCTACATTTGGGTAGTCACTCGTTTACCAAATAGCGTCCTAGCTACGTCTCTTCGTTGTATATCAAGTGACTGTTATATTTCTTTCTTGTATCTCCCCTATTTATGTGATTATTACACGAAAGTGCACTTGAGAACTTAATCGTGTTTCATTTCCCCGTGAACTCATTGGAATATACCTGATCACGCACTCATTTGTGATCCTTTCCAATATATATATATATATATATATATATATATATATATATGTATATATATATATATATATATATATATATATATATATATATATATATCCTTACGCCTGATGACATCAGTAAAGGTTAGGTTAGCCACTCCATCTCGACATGAAGTGAGGTCGCGTCACCACATCCCATACCAGACTACTTGGGAAAAGCTCTGACGTCTCTCACTCCCCCTTACAAAGCCCGCCAGCCTGGCAGAGGACTTGCGTCCCTCAGACATACAGTGCGACCGACCAGTGTGGTGGTAATTGCCCTACAGAGCAACAGCGGGGAGACTCACCGGGCTGGTAGAGGTCGTAGACTCTGGCCATGTTGTAGCGGGAGTGGTTGGCGACGGGGTACCACCGCTCCACCTCGTAACTCAGACAGGTGTCGTGGGTGTCCAGCTGCCGGCAGAACCACAGTGTTAGTCCAAGTGATCCTGACTGTCTGATCTTCATGTGGCATGAAGGGAACTGGTCTGGGGAATGTCTAGCCTCCCCCTCCACTTCTCTGGGCACGACGGCACGACCCTCAGAAACGCGGCGGTACGACCAAGGGTACGGTGGCCTTAACTTTCATCCTGATACTTGATGGTCGGGTCAAAAAATCAGGCCATCATACCCAACGATCAAACTGGGATGTTCGAGTCGTACCATCGTGCTCAAGGGTCGTACCGTCGTGCTCAAGAGTCGTACCGTCGTGCTCGAGACAAAGCAAGTCTCCTTAAATATTAAGTAAGTTTGTCTATGAACTTTAAGTAAACAGCGCTATGTCCTTTCCAGCTATGACACCAATGAGCATAGCCCTATTTAGGCTTAGGTCTAGGAATCATCATCACAGGCAACCCAGGAACCTGTGGTGTCCAGGCCTCAGATGACGTTCCATGTAACACGCTACTTGGGGAATCTGTAGTGGCGGCTTCCAGCCCTGCAGGACACCTCTCCCCTCTGTCCAGGAAGAAGACCCACCCTCCTCACCCGCGATGCAGTATCAGATAAGGATAAGGAACGGGATAGTCACAGTAGTCCAGAGTCTACCAACACGACCCAAAATGTATATATAGTAGTACACCCAGCTCCAGTCTAGTCAGAGAGGCAGGCTCCTGTAGCAGGCGTAGGTGGGCGGCAGTCTCTTGTAGGAAGTGTGGTCGGGAAGGCGTCTTCTGTATGTGGTCTGGTCGGGTGTTAGTCTGGTGAGGAGGCACACTCCTCTATTGGCGATCTGCCGCAGGAGGTTTAGTCAGGTATCAGTCTCCTGTAGCAGGTACGGTGGGTTGTCAACACCTCCTGAAAGAGATCTCGTCAGGTAGGTGTCCTGTGGGAGACCTACCTGACCAGGTAGCAGTCTCCTGTAAGAGGTCTGGTTGGGTGGCAGTCTCCTGAAGGAGTTATGGTGGTGTATGTCTCCTGCAAGAGGTCTGGTGAGGCGACAATTACCTGTCGAAGGTGTGGTCGAGAGGCGAGTGCTCTTCGGGTAATTAAGTTCTGGGAGAAGTGTAGCATAAAGCAAGGACATCTGGGCCCTGACTCCGGTCCTGGTACTTTCCCCGCCGAGCGAGAACACCCAGCTGTGACCAACCAATATAGTAAAACACTAAGAAAAAGACAGACAGACAGACAGAAAGAGACTGGAAGACAGAACGAGATAGAAAACCTCCAGAGTGCCAGAACTCACGTGGTTGAAGAAGAACTTGACTTGGGTGTTGGTCCTGTAGGCCCAGCGGAGGTTCCTGATGGTGCGGGAGTTGACCAGATCGATGAGGTAATCCTGCATCACGTAGTACCCGGACGGAAGGTGCACCTCTACCACCGCCACCCCACTCGTCGGGGATTCCTCAGTGTCCGTCCACCTGAACACATCAATCCCTCATGTGAAAACCTTGCAGTGCTCTCACTTTACCACACGACAAGCCTCAGTGTTGTGAGGTTAGAGTAATGCACTCCCATAGGACACAGTCTCTCAAATGTCCCTCTCCTTATCAATAGGGCTTTTCATAAAGACGAAGGATTACACACAAGGTCTCTCTCTTTCCCTAAAACTTAAAATAAAAGAAAGTCTCCCAAAAGCTTCGTCTCTCTGAAGTTACGGGAGGGTCTCCCAATATGTCTGTCTCTCTCTGACAGTTCAGGTTATCCCCAAAAGGTCCGTGTTTCTTCGACCACTGCAAAAACACCTCTCACAAGGTCTTCATTATAAAGTATTATTGACAATACCAAAGACCTGGCGAATGTAACAAATATTATACAATTATCTAAGCCATCCAAAAGAGGTCTTTGTCTCCCATAAGCTTGCAAAAGGATCTACCAAAAGAGGTTTGTCTCTGACGATGACAGAATCACCTTGCACAACCGAGTCTCAGGGTCTTACCTCTGGCAGGTGGTGACCAGCAGGTGCGAGTTGTTCCTGCCGAAGAACTTCGAGGTCACGGTGAAGTCAAAGGCGGGTACTGGTGGGTAATCCAGCTGCGGCTCGTAGTCCACCCCGTAGCTGTAGTCCAGCTGCACCAGCGCCTGTCCTGACCCGTGGCCCACCACGCTGATGTGGCCCCAGATGTTCTCCAGCTGCACATATACAATGTATTATCCACATGTTCACCAGCTGCACACCCATACAATGTACGACCCACAGGAACACCAGCTGCACACCCGTACAATGCACGACCCACAGGAACACCAGCTGCACACCCGTACAATGTACGACCCACAGGTACACCAGCTGCACACCCGTACAATGCACGACCCACAGGTTCACCAGCTGCACACCCGTACAATGTACGACCCACAGGTACACCAGCTGCACACCCATACAATGCACGACCCACAGGTTCACCAGCTGCACACCCGTACAATGTACGACCCACAGGTTCACCAGCTGCACACCCGTACAATGCACGACCCCATATGATCCCCAGCAATATGAACTCAATGATGTAGATGTGTCCCAATTAAGCATATCAAGAATCTATGATCAATATATATGTTCCCGACTCTCCCTCAGTTGCACAGAGATAACCCCAGATAGTCTTCACACATATGTAGAGACACATCCCAGATGAATCAACCCCATAAACTCCTCCATGACCACACACGGCCACAGAACCCGTGCTATAGCGACTTACGTCGAAGGACCTCATAGAGGCTAGGTCAAGCGAGTTGCCCAGGTGGACGTCGACGGTGAAGTTGGGGTTGGCGGAGTGTTCGAGCGTGACGCGCATGTCCGTCACGTCACGGAGTCGAGCCCGGTATGAGTACTCGACCAGGGCCTCCATGGCCGCCACGCTGTCCTGTGGAGGGAAGGGGGGAGTGAGAGAAGGCAAGAGAGGGAGGAGGTACATGGAGGGAGTGTGAAGGAGAAAAACGCAGAGAGTGGGAGACACACCGAGTGATCATTTACTGTTAAGCGTGAGGTACATAGACTAAGTGTGTGAATTAAGGTACAGTTCCTTGATGGGCTAGCTGGCCTGACAGACGGGGGTTATGTACCCCGGACCTGGACACCCAACCCTGGTTTTAACTCCAGCTGAATCATAACAGGCTATCGGCTGGCTAGGCCTGCCCCAACTGTGGTGCTTTACTCTAACCCAAGTTAGCATCTACTCATCTAACTAACTAGAGCAAGGATGAACAGCTGGGCTACCTGTGCGCCGTCTACCAGCACCAGGGATCGAACCCGGGGTAGTGGATTAGTCATCAACAAGTCTAAGAACGCCACTACCGAGGCGCAAGCGTAAAGAGACTTTAATTACCCCTGAATACTCCTGCAGCTTACATAAACCCTCTTAAGAGTGTGTGTGTGTCTTGTCAACACCCCACACGAGTGTGAATCCCTTCTGGAACACCGGAGTCTGGCAGAAGCCTCACCAGGGTTGAGATGAGTCCCCCGTCCAGCTCCCTCATGACGGCCAGGAAGCGGACGATGTTCTCCTGGATGATGCCAATGCCCTCCCTGGCGATGTACACGAGGAGGGCGTAGGCGGTGGTCTCGACGGCGTGCGCGTCCCACTTCTGGTCATTCTTGGGCTGGATGAAGGGCTTCTGGCTGTCCTCGTAGACGAGCGGGTTGAAGTCCACGGGCTCCCGAGACCAGTAGATCTTATTGCCTGCGTCGCAAGAGGAAGTTAAACGATTAATGTCACTCCGAGGACGACACGTACAGTTGTGCTCGTGGCTCTCGCCTGCACGTACCGACACGACACTTGACATGGGAGTGGGAAAGGTGCAGACAGTGTGTTGTCCTGCAGGGGACGGGGTTAGGATGAAACACAAAACTATTGGTACCGGCGGACGGTATGTTCTGTTGTGTCTGATTATACGCCACATCATCACTCATTATTCCAGACTACAGACCATCCTCCTTGTAAGCTCTGGATGACTTACCTTCTCCCTGAGTGACTTACCTACCTCTCCCTGGGTGAACTTACCTACCTCTCCCTGAGTGACTTACGTACCTCTCCCTGGGTGACTTACCTACCTCTCCCTGGGTGAACTTACCTACCTCTCCCTGAGTGACTTACGTACCTCTCCCTGGGTGAACTTACCTACCTCTCCCTGAGTGACTTACCTACCTCTCCCTGGGTGACTTACCTACCTCTCCCTGGGTGACTTACCTACCTCTCCCTGGGTGACTTACGTACCTCTCCCTGAGTGACTTACCTACCTCTCCCTGGGTGACTTACCTACCTCTCCCTGAGTGACTTACGTACCTCTCCTTGGGTGACTTACCTACCTCTCCCTGGGTGACTTACGTACCTCTCCCTGAGTGACTTACCTACCTCTCCCTGGGTGACTTACCTACCTCTCCCTGAGTGACTTACCTACCTCTCCCTGGGTGACTTACCTACCTCTCCCTGGGTGACTTACCTACCTCTCCCTGGGTGACTTACCTACCTCTCCCTGGGTGAACTTACCTAACTCTCCCTGAGTGACTTACCTACTCTCCCTGAGTGACTTACCTACCTCTCTTTGAGTGACTTACCTACTCTCCCTGAGTGACTTACCTACTCTCCCTGAGTGACTTACCTACCTCTCCCTGAGTGACTTACCTACTCTCCCTGAGTGACTTACCTACCTCTCTTTGAGTGACTTACCTACCTCTCTTTGAGTGACTTACCTTTCTCTTCCAGGGTGACGACTCACCTTCCTCTCCCAGGGTGGCGACTCACCTTCCTCTCCCATGGTGACGACTCACCTTCCTCTCCCAGGGTGACGACTCACCTTCCTCTCCCAGGGTGACGACTCACCTTCCTCTCCCAGGGTGACGACTCACCTTCCTCTCCCAGGGTGACGACTCACCTTCCTCTCCCAGGGTGACGACTCACCTTCTTCTCTCCTGATGGAGTGGAGTCTGTTGTAGGCCGCCTCCTTCTTGCCAGAGTCGGCCTTGGTCAGGGCCCAGGCCACCAGGGCTACGTCGTACGGGTCGTGGAGGCTGTCCAGCTCCCGCTCCAGGTAGCTGAGGGGCAGAGCACCAGCGTTACTCCCCTGTGACTGCTAAGAGGCGAGTGTGGCGTCACACTGCCCTACCCAGCCTGACGGCGCGTCAAAAGTTATGTATATCAAGCAACACATGATTTCCCTTGGGGGATCGAGGCCAAAGGGAGGACCCACCTGACGGCGTTGGCCTTGGCGATGTTGGTCTTGGCCCTGATGTGGCCGTGGAGGGAGGGCAGGACGCTCACCAGCGCCAGCACCACCTGGGCCGTCAGGGACACGTTCTTGTAGCCGTCTCGCTCCAGCTGGTAGGACGGCTGGCGGGAGGAGACAGGGTGAGGTGAGGTGAGGAAGTGGTGCCTCTGCTTCCACTACTCGTGGGTCAGGATGAATACCGTGGGTACGGTGAACAACTGGGCCTTTGATGAGTAATGTGAGGATGATGAATGAGCCACCCAGGTCTATTTGTGACGCAAGTCAGGTACTCTCGCCCGTAAACACCTGCGTCAGTTATCGTGCAGCGTGACGCGTCGCGGTCTTCGTGTGTGACGCACGGCTCCTCCTTAGCCACACACCTAACTGTAGAGAGAGGTGTGTGAGGGAGGGGGGGAGGAGGAAGATCCGACCGTCACATACCTAACGATCCATCTTCCTCCTTTATCACCCCTCACAAACCTCTCTCTCTCTCTCTCTCTCTCTCTCTCTCTCTCTCTCTCTCTCTCTCTCTCTCTCTCTCTCTCTCCAGTTCCCTATTCTCATTTTCTTCTTTTTTTCCCTCCACTCAATAAGCCATGTAATCCCCCTGAGATATATGTCTGTGTATGACCTAATCCCCTGGGATATATGTCTAGTGTATGACCTAATTCCCTGGGCTATATGTCTAGTGTATAACCTAATCTCCAGGGATATATGTCTGTATACGACCTAATCCCCTGGGATATATGTCTGTGTACGACCTAATCCCCTGGGATATATGTCTGTGTACGACCTAATCCCCTGGGATATATGTCTGTATACGACCTAATCCCTTGGGATATATGTCTGTATACGACCTAATCCCCTGGTATACACGTGCGTGAGACCAGGAACACTTACCACACTGGAGAAGGCGGAGGAGCGCAATGGGTTGGTCTTGGAGTCAAGTGGGTGGGTGTAGTTGGGGGTCTCCGCGAAGGCGCCCAGCTGGGTCTGGTACCTGAGCATCCACTCCGTCGCTGAGTTTATAACGGCCGGGTCGATGTAGATCAGGTTCTCCCAGTCCTGCCCAAAACACACACACTCATATATTTTACTCCTCATTATTAGTAGCATCGGTCATGAATAAAGTGATTATATATTACTCCTCATTATTAGTAGCATCGGTCATGAATAAAGTGATTATATATTACTCCTCATTATTAGTAGCATCGGTCATGAATAAAGTGATTATGTTTACTTATGATTATCCCAGGGCCAATTTACACGACTAATTGACCCCAGCGAAACACACTCCTCATTAGCATCGGTCATGAATAAAGTGATTATATTTACTTATAATTATCCCAAGGCCAATTTATACCACTGATTTACCCCAGGACCAATTTACACGACTAATTAACCGCAGAACCAATTTACACGACTGATTTACCCCTGGACCAATTTACACGACTGATTTACCCCTGGACCAATTTACACGACTAATTAACCGCAGAACCAATTTACACGACTAATTAACCGCAGAACCAATTTACACGACTAATTAACCGCAGAACCAATTTACACGACTAATTAACCGCAGAACCAATTTACACGACTAATTTACCCCAGGACCAATTTACCTGACTAATTTACCCAAGGACCAATTTACACAACTAATTACCGGCAGAACCAATTTACATTATTAATTTGCCCCAGGACCAATTTACCTGACTAATTCACCCCAGGACCAATTTACCTGACTAACCCCAAGACCAATTTACCTGACTAATTCACCCCAGGACCAATTTATTCGACTAATTCACCCCACCCCAATTTCTAGTTCAGATTCTTGGTGTTACGGAAGGACTTTTCTAAAGGCTCCTGCAGTCCAAGGCTGCGCTAAGTGCCAGTAGCAGGGAAATGCAGACTCCTTTGAAGTGAAAAGTTCTCTGACGAGACTGAGCTCAGGATAAACACAGCTTCACCAAAGGTGACTTTTCGCCCGAGGTGTTAGCTCAAGCGGGTAAAGTCCGGTAACACCAAGAGACACATTTGGAAAATATGAAATAAACTGAATATCAATTTTCAAGTCGAGGGAGGAGGTATACATTCGAATCATACCCTTCGTAGTATGTCGAAATTTTGAAGAACCAGTGTACAAAGACCTACCATGATTATTATCCCAACTTCTGTACTGCATGACGTAAATAAAATATGTTCAATCACTCCACAACATTACGAACAGTTGGTAGAACAAACACGACCATTTGAACACTGATGTCATCACATCCTGGCGTTAGCGTCTTTGCTAGGGGATAACTGAGAGACGCAAATCAACAGGAAATGGGCATACATCTCGGATAGTACATGACGGAAGTAACATGGGTACACGCACGGGAAGTACATCATGGGAGTACACACACAGGGAGATACACAATGGAGTATCACCAGGGGAAGTACACATGGGAGTACAAGGGAAGTAACAACATGGGATACACAGGAAGTCATCACACCAGGGAAGTACACATGGGAGTACACAGGGAAGTACACATGGATGAGGGAACACAGGGAAGTACACAATGGGAGGTACACGAGGGGAAGTACATCATGGGAGGTACACGGAGCAGGGAAGGTACATCAGGGAGTCACAGGGAAGTACACATGGGAGGTACACCACGGGAAGTACACCATGGGAGGTACACACGAGAAGTATCACAGGAGGTACACAAGGAAGACCTGGGAGGACACACGGGAGTACGACACGGAGACATCATGAGGAGGTCACGTCGGAGCTGACCATGGAGCGTACGCACCACGGGGTCAGCACCTGGCCGGAAGGAAGCTCATCATGAGGTCCCACTGCCTGACACCATGGAGGTACACCATGGGAAGTACATCATGGGAGGTACACCACGGAAGTACACCTGGGAGGTAACCACGGAAAAGTACCCACGGAAGTACATCATGGACAGCCACCAAGACGTACACAAAATCCAATATGTCGTGTGTCGGTGTGACGTAATGTCCACCTCAATCAAGGGCACCTCATTAGTGTCAAACTACAGCAAGACCAATTTACAAACGACTCCAATGAAGTCCTGAAAATAGTTGTACAGATAATAACCATCTTGTAGAGGTACTGTATTATAGATTTAGTTGTGGTCATTACTGTTTTCTGGGTTGACGAACAAGGCGTATGGGACGCCGCGCCGCGCCCCCCTCCTCACCTGGTAAGTTAGTTCGGGTTTGATCTGGTTGGTGAGGCGGAGGTAGTGGAGCGTCCACAGGTTGGCGGCGAAGTTGAAGGCAGCGGTCTCTGCCCCCATGACCTCCAGCCCCAGCAAGGTATCGCTCCCCACCGGTATCTCGGGGAAGGCGGGTCCGACAACGTCTCCTGCAGGAGGGGAGGGGTGTGGTGGGTCACCATCACGTACGTGAGAGACAGAATGACTTTACGGCGCCTCGGGGGCGGCCGATCGGGTGGTGTCACCCAGGAGGGAGAGAACCCTTAGATCGAGGTTGTGATACAACACCATACACGGCCCGTACGACCAGCACAACCCGCCTCTCTACAACCCTCTGGATCGACTGCTCCACACCACACCATCATCATCAACTGATTCATCTTTTCCTACATCATTTCCCTCCACTATACGCTAACTCCGGCACCTGAGCACTGACGACTGGTCTATCTTGCTAAAGGAATTGGTAGAGTTTACTTAGGAACTACAGTCTTGCCTCGGGTGCACACTTACCTGAAGTGAGTGTCATGTGGGAGGAGACATGTGGTGCCTCCTCTTCCTCATACACTATCTACGGTTCAGTTACCTCAAACTTGAGGTCACTCAGGCGAGGGACCTGCCACACTGTTTGAATATGATCAGAATTATACAGAATCGTACCCGACTTCTGTATTTTTGAGATAAAATCCTCTTAAAGCAGCGGTGATGGTATGGGTACAACACTCTATAATCTAACTCATCTGTAGAGGTAGGGATGTGGTACGCGTGGATATGTGGTAGATTTAGCCTGTAGCTGTAGCTATACTATTGTGGTGGGTGGGGGCTTACAGAGGTGTTGCGAGCTGCTGTGAGGATACAATGGTTCTTGCTCGGGAAGGCAGAGAGGTGGTGGGTGTAGGTTCTTCGAGTGTGGCGGGAGTCGCGGTGGGGAGTGGTGGTGGTAAGGGATGCAGGTGTGGAGGAGCGAGCGTCAGAGGGACTCACCGGTGACGGAGATGTGGCCGGTGGGAGTGTCGTAAATGTAGCGTCGCTTCAGGGAGTAAGGGATGATGGGCGACTCGTCCAGGTCGATGTCCATGAAGTCGTACACCAGCGCCCGATTCTTGAGGTCCAGCAGGATGGACGTGTGCTTCCCGATGATCACCCCCTGCGGCAGGAGGAGGGAGGAACACAGTGTCATGGGCGAGGGAGTCACTCATTGGGGGGGGGGAGGATTTTATGAGCAGGGGGTTAGCTCATGGGAAAGAGTGGTTGGTTCATGGGAAGGAGTGGTTGGTTCATGGGATAGCGTAGTTCATAAGCGATATATCCCATGGTTACAGTGGGAGGAGAGATTCAAGAAATATATCCCATGGACACAATGAGGTCACTCAGGCATCGTCAACAACAGAGCCAGAGGCAGTATACATTTAAGGTACCGTCATTCTCACACTCACCATCATTCTCGTCTCTCATTTTTGCCTCATGGACTCATTTTCATTCACGTTGCAGCCACCGTCCTTCATCTTCGTTATCTACCCACTAATTAACGCTCCTCTTTAACAAAGTCTCTCAGTCCCTTACTCACCATGAATGTGGTTAGAAATACTTAAAAGAACGATATCATTCCCAAGGTATGCACAAAGAGGGTCTGGAAGGGTCTGCTGGGAGGGTCTATTGGGAGGGTCTGGAAGGGTCTGCTGGGAGGACCTGGAACGGTCTGCTGGGAGGGTCTGCAAGGGTCTGCTGGGAGGGCCTGGAAAGGTCTGCTGGAAGGGCCTGGAAGGGTCTGCTGGAAGGGCCTGGAAGGGTCTGCTGGAAGGGCCTGGAAGGGTTTGCTGGGAGGGCCTGGAAGGGTCTGCTGGGAGGGCCTAGAAGGGTTTGCCGGGAGGGCCTGGAAGGGTCTGCTGGGAGGGCCTGGAAGGGTTTGCCGGGAGGGCCTGGAAGGATTTGCTGGGAGGGCCTGGAAGGGTCTGCTGGGAGGGTCTGGAAGGGTCTGCTGGGAAGGCCTGAAAGGGTCTGCTGGGATAGCCTGGAAGGGTCTGCTGGAGGGCCTGGAAGGGTCTGCTGGGAGGGCCTGGAAGGGTTTGCCGGGAGGGCCTGGAAGGGTCTGCTGGGAGGGCCTGGAAGGGTTTGCCGGGAGGGCCTGGAAGGGTTTGCCGGAAGGGCCTGGAAGGGTCTGCTGGGAGGGTCTGGAAGGGTCTGCTGGGAGGGTCTGCTGGGAGGGTCTGGAAGGGTCTGCTGGGAAGGCCTGGAAGGGTCTGCTGGGAGGTCATGGAAGATTATCCCTTGTACCCATCAGAATTTCCCCCCTCCTCTTCTTATCTAAGAACTATTTCCCTCTTGCCCATCACATCTTCCCCTTTTGCCTATCAGTTGTTTTCCTTTTGCCTATCAGATCTTCCCTTCTTGCCCATCAGGTTTCCCTCCCTCCCATCTTGTTAAACAGATCCCTCCACTTTCATCAAATTCTGCCCTCCCGATTTCTCAATATCTACTCAGATTTCTGCACTCCTACTGCCTCTTGCACCTCCTCCTCCTCCTATCATCCTACCAGTCCAGAAAAAGCATCATTCGCCTGAGCTTCGTCGTGGTCGCCAGTCACCCCTAATGCACCACCAGGAGGGGTGAGGCCGCCGCCACCCCCTCTGGTCTGCTCACCTCTGAGGTCACGTCGATGGTGATGGTCTGGGAGTCCTTCTGCATCATGGTGGAGCCTATGACGGTCACCTCCACGGCTCCCTTCCGGGTGAAGACGATGGGGATGTGCACGTCCCGTGACTCTCCAGGCTCCAGCTGCCGTGAGGGACGGGATCATGTTACCTTCACACTGACCGACGCAAATGCGTATGTTGTGTTCATGGGACGCTGTCCCCTGTAGAGACTGGTTTACTGTCTATGACCTGAAGTATGGCGGTGAACACGGCAGTACGACCCTTGAGAACGACTGTACGACTCCTGGGCAGTGATCTTGGACAGATGTCCTCAATGGTTAGGTCAGAGGTTAGGCCATAAATTCGATGTGTCATATACGTGCTCATGGGGTCGTACCCTCGTACTCAGGGGGTCGTACCTTCGTGATCAAGTACATCATTAGAAGTCCATGGGGAAAAGAAACACAAGAAGTTCCCAAGTGCACTTTCGTGTAATAATCACATCATCAGGGGAGATACAAGGAAAAAACATAACATGTTTACCAGATGGCGTCCTAGCTACGTCTCTTCTTTGTATATCAACTGACTGTTATATTTCTTTCTTGTGCCTCCCCTGATGATGTGATTATTACATGAAAGTGCACTTGGGAACTTATTGTGCTTCATTTCCCCGTGGACCCATAGGAATATATATATATATATATATATATATATATATATATATATATATATATATATATATATATATATATATATATATATTTGTGTGTGTGTGTGTGTAAAATTAAATAGATTAAAACGGTTTATGGTTAGCTCTACAAATTCCTAAACATCTTGCCACAACCTGGCTAATCCTCGTATCAAAAGTGAGAATACACACACCACTCATATCCTGTCTAAAATACCCGCTCCTCTCTTCCTCACTCCTATCGCTACCAGTGAATCACTGACCCAGACAATATGTTGGTGGTCGCCGGCGGCCGTCCTGGGCTTGTAGGAGGTGATGAAGCCATCCTCCTCCACCAGGACGGAGCGGTAGTCGTCCGACTTGGGCAGGGTGATCAGCACGCCCACCTTACTCCCGTGGAAGTTGAAGACGCCGGCCCGCAGCCCCACCTGCTCCCACTGCCGCGCCACGGCCGGGCCCTCCAGCGTCAGCATGAACGGTCCGGCAGAGTCGAACTGTGGCCAAGGACAAGACAATCTATCACGGGAAGGTACACAACCCGATAGTCATATAAATATAATCTATGTGTCTATAACTACCCCTGGAACCACCATCTCTGCGGGTGGGTCTTCGTGTTAATCATGACCTCTTCCATGGGCTCCTGCGGCCCAGGGATGCGCTATAATCAGCAGCAGGGACAGCATGGACTCCTTTGAAGTGAGGAGGTCCTTCGCGAGACTATACCCTTGGTTGACGATGATGTAGTCTTGCAGAAAGTGACTTTTCACTCACAGAATAACCACAAGCAAGTGGAGTCGGTAATATACACACAAACACACACACACAAATTATACATATATATATATATATATATATATATATATATATATATATATATATTTTTTTCAAACTATTCGCCATTTCCCGCGTTAGCGAGGTAGCGTTAAGAACAGAGAACTGGGCCTTTGAGGGAATATCCTCACCTGGCCCCTTCTCTGTTCCTTCTTTTGAAAAAAAAAAAAAAAAAAAAAAAGAGAGGGGAGGATTTCCAGCCCCCCGCTATATATATATATATATATATATATATATATATATATATATATATATATATATATATATATATATTTTATCCCTGGGGATAGGGGAGAAAGAATACTTCCCATGTATTCCCTGCGTGTCGTAGAAGGCGACTAAAAGGGGAGGGAGCGTGGGGCTGGAAATATATATATAATCATCTGACTCCATCATCACAAGGTCATAACATGAGGGAAAAGTCACCTTTGGCGAAGTTGTATCATCGTGACAGAACGTCTTGCTACACAGGACTTCATCGTTTCCCTGCTACTGGAAGTAGAGCAACCTTGGAATGTGAGGAGCCTCTGGCAAGAGGCCCTGGGGCAATTATACATGAGTAGATAGATACACACACACACACACACACACACACACACACACACACACACACACACACGCGCGCATACACCAAGAAAAAAATATATACAAGAGAAAAACCAGACGTATCTTCTACTCATGAGAGAGAGAGAGAGAGAGAGAGAGAGAGAGAGAGAGAGAGAGAGAGAGAGAGAGAGAGAGAGTCATGAGGGAAGTCGAGGCCTGTGTTGGCCCACGACCTGACCACCGTTCTCACTCACCGCGAGGCAAGTGGAGTGTGCATGTGGAACGTGGCTCCCGTGGACCGTAGGCTTCCTTCACCTCCTTCCCAGTACTGGTCCTGCGGCTGGGTCGACCTCCACAGTGTGTGTGTGTGTGTGTGTGTGTGTGTGTGTTGGTTACGACGTCGTCCTCATACGTGGTGTCAGTGGCAGGGAGTGTGCCAGACTACACCCTGTACCACCAGGACCCATAGTATACCCTCGATCTGTGTTACCCGTGGCTGGCAAATCAGTTGGGTTACATTCTTTGTCTCTCGAGTTTCAGTCCCTACACCCCACGTAGCCCTCTAATTAATTTCAGACATTTCTTGTACTTCAGTCGTCTGTGCAGTTCCCTGAGACATAAGTCTATTATTCTTTAATATCATTAGGTTTATCAGAAGCTTCTGAAGGTCGGAGGCTCCAGCCACAATAATAAGCTCTCATTCAAACCAGGTTTTGATTGAGAAAGAAAAGAGATGTCGAGGGGAAACAGTGAGAGGCTGAAAAATGAATAGTTTGACATGACCAAGAAGCTCATGGCAGAGGCAGGCAGGCGAGGAGCAAAACCCAAGTAATACCTGCATAATAGGAGGAAGAGAACCCACAGTGCGGCACAGGGGAAGTGTGTCTAGTTTTGTGGCTGCTTGTGAAGCTGATGCCAGAGACCGACTTGAGACTCGCGTACGTGGCAAGACCTCGAGTTACCCTGCGATGTGAGAGCAGCGCTCCATCCGGGGATACATCAGTCTTCTGTATGATAAGAGTCAACTGTTCACAAGCGAAGAACTCACGGCTTCTGAGCAAGAAACGATCTTTCGTGGTAGACCTTGTTCGTGTAGGGAGGGGGAGATTGTAAGACACTTTGGTGGCGTTATGTGGTGATGCAATCACACAGTCATTCAGAAAGACAGATACGAAGAAATTGGCTTTCTGACTCGGAAAAGTAACTGTGTTGCGTCTTCCCTCGTAGTAAAAAAGAGATTACATGAGTTGTGACGAGACACGACGTATGTAGATCATGCAGGGGGAACACTGACGGATCTGAGAGATGTGGGAGGAGCGAGAGATGAGTCGTCAGCGTTGAAGAACAATGGTAGAAAAGGAAGGAAATGTGTAGGAAACGCGACAGAACCATTTACTAAGACCTATTCACGTCTTGTGACTAGCTCATTTGCTGTCAACTCTTCCCTACCACGTCGCTCGCTGTCATTCATCACTAACTAACTTCCTCCTCTACACCCACAACTGCCCTGCCCCTCACCTGGATCTTCTCCTGCAGGAGGCCCAGCCCGGTCTCCTTGCCCACGGCGAACATGGACACCACCCACGTCTGGGGCCTCTTGGGGATGGCGAACACCTGGATCTCCCGGCCCACCCCGCGGATGTCCTGCCAGGCCCAGTCGCCGTCCTCAGGGTCGTAGAAGCGATGCATGCGGCTCAAGCGGTTGAGGCGGTAGTCCCAGAGAGGGTCGATTTTCAGCGGACCTGTAGAGAAGCGAGGGGACATGTAGTTGGTACGAGTTCTGTAAACATGTGCCAAAGGGCGAAATGAGGAGCCCTGGTCTACTAAGAGCGATTATTTCAACGATTTACAGCACAAGTGTGTGAATAACGTCAATGAACTGGAGAGGTGGAGAGAGCAGTAAGGAATGGGAGGTGTGTGGGGGGGAACGTACATCCAGCCTCGTCGGAGTTGTCTGGGCACTGGAAGGCGCCGTCGCAACGCTCCCTGTGGGTGTAGCAGCCGCCCGTCAGGCACTTGAACATTAGCTCCCCACACTCCGCCGAGTCTGGTGGAAACAGAGGAGGTGTCAACGTCTTCAACAGAACAGTGGACAGTTTGGACATAAGATGGTGGACAGTCCGTACAACTGTACCGTCCTCCCACTGGCCTGGGTGAGTGTACCATACTGTACCTTCCTCCCACTGGTCTGGGTGAGTGTGTATCATACTGTACCTTCCTCACACTGGTCTGAGTGTGAGTGTGTACCATACTGTACCTTCCTCCCAATGGTCTGGGTGTGAGTGTGTACCATACTGTACCTTCCTCCCACTGGTCTGGGTGTGAGTGTGTACCATACTGTACCTTCCTCCCACTGGTCTGGGTGTGAGTGTACCATACTGTACCTTCCTCCCACTGGTCTGGGTGTGAGTGTACCATACTGTACCTTCCTCCCACTGGTCTGGGTGAGTGTACCATACTGTACCTTCCTCCCACTTCTCTGGGTGTGAGTGCACCTTCTACCAGACTGCATGCCTGTAACACATGTGCCTGTAACTCTTACTTACCAACACTCACGTCAATACATAAAATTGATTAATATCATTAAGTTTAAACCTGACAGATAAGAAAATTAATATTCTGCCTCTGTCATATAATGTAGTTTCTGTCATCGTATGCGTATGTACAGAGCCATCACTTCTGTGATCTAGACTAAGGTTAAGTTAGTACAACCTATGTGGACGGTTTGGCCTTCGTGTCGTAATCACAAGCTGTGAGGTTATGCTGTAAATATTACATGACTTCTGTAATCTCACAGTGCCACAGGACTGTATTTTCACCATCTACATAAAGATCTGACAAGTAAAACATACAAAAAGTATAAAACACATTTACCAACCACACACTTTGCTAAATATGTATATATTGGGGTTGTAGTCTCTATGAGCTCTGCCTGGGTCAATCGTAAGTCCCTTTACGCTAACAGAAAATGGTTTGAACTGTATCTCTTTATCCCTGGGATAAATTACGGTTTTGAACAATAATTCTTGTGAACAAACTGATAACATTTCTAACACAACGTCTGGCGGACATAACTTGAAGAAGGGGTAAGTATAAGGATAGGGATAGAAAACGGCAGTTGGGTATCCTTCTTGTGATATACATATGTGTGTGTGTGTGTGTGTGTGTGTGTGTGACGATCAGTAGTAGGAGGAGGAGGAGGAGGGAGTCACCTGTGGCGTGGTGTGGGTGATAGAAGAGGTCAGCGTCCGTCAGTATGACCAGGTCACTGAAGTTGAAGGTGGAGGGGGCGTCCGGCCCGGCCATGGCTGTCGCGAAGAAGGACACCTGGGCGCCCGAGCCGTCCCGAGACCTGAGGACACACGGCGCTCACTGGCGGTGGGGATGTGGCTGTGTGACGACGTATGCGCATCATATCCGGGTATTTATAGCGAGATTGTTATATATACACACACACGTTATGGTTGTACCGAGGACGTACCTGGTGGAGGCGCGGCGGAGGTGGGGTACCGAGGCGTTGGCTCGTCCCTCGAACAAGGTGTCGTTCCTCTCCAGGTCCATCATCTCGTGCAGCACCCTGGCGGCGTCCAGCTCGTGGCCGGCGTCCATGCGGTGCGTCTCCTCCCACATGGAGGAGACGGCGAAGATGGCCCCAGCTTCTCCCAGCATCTTCATCTCCACCGAGCCGCCAGAGTGGTCCTTGTGTTCGTTCCAACGGATCCCCACCTGCAGGAGGGTGACTCGTGATCTTCCCTCACTCGAACTGAAGCCAATCTGATCCTTACCTGCCGTCTATACCTCACCCTCATCTCCTGTCTACCTGGGGTCTCGTCGCTTACTGTCTACCTGGTGCCAACCTGAGCCCCCATCTGTTGTTCACCAGATCCCTGCCTGGTGCCAAGTAGACTCCCTACCTGTTGCAAAACTGGGTCCCATCTGATCCCCCCCTCCTCCAGCCCCTGTTGCAAATCTGGTCCCTTCACCTGTTGCAAAGGTGACCCCCACTTGTCTGTCAACCTGTTACCCTAACACTCCTCTCCTTCGATTCCACATTCGCATCAACCCTCTGTGGTTCTGTATCCTCGATCTGACAATCCCTTCCCTTCACCCTGTCTACCTCGTCGGGGCCACTAACGCATCGCTCACCTCGTGTCGTCCCAGCGGGCTCACGGGAACGGCCAGGGCGTGGGCGACGATCTGCCCGTCGTAGGTCGCGACCCACACCACGATGTGGGCCACTGGCGCCATCTCGGTGGAGGCCGGGAGGGAGAAGGTGGTGATGGTGGGGATGCTGGGGTCCGTGACAGGCTCCCTCCCGTTGTAGATGACCACACCCTGGGACAGCACCTGCCGCGAGAGAACACCAGGTGTGAGACGCCTGCCACCTGGTGTACACGGCATGTTGAGGGGACGTTACGCAAGTGGTTAAGGAACGTCAGGTACAAATGTATACTCTGTCATCACAGCTGGTTAGCGGGTGTTTACACACCTACAGGTACAACACATCTACAGTGAGAGAGAGAGAGAGAGACGATACGAACAATGGCTATACTCACCTATTTCCACCTCTCGAGTATCCTGTCATGATCCTTGAGCACGGCAGTACGACCCTTGGGTAGGATGGCGCCTGAGCTCAGGTCCATCGCACCCAGGGATCCTACTGTCGTCCTCAAGGGCCGGTCAAAGAATGTCGGCCCTCTGCCTCCACCTGGGGATGACTAGCTGTCTGACTCCGGGTACGAGTGAGGGAAGTTCTTCACTCTTACGGCTCTATGGTAGGGTCATGGCATGAGGCTGTGAGGGAGCGAGCGAGCGAGGGAGGGAGGGAGGGGAAAGGATGATACAATGTGGTCCATACCACCATAATGATGAGGTGGTGGTGGATCTCCACCCGCTGTACTCACCACATAGTTGAAGTGTTCGATGTAGAAGTTGTTCCTCACGTGGAGGGTGATGAACTCTCCAGGTGTGGGGTCCGTGGTCGAGGTGTCGATCTGGAGGTGGCGGTCCCTGGGCGAGTGGTGAGGTACCCCCACCAGCGTGGCTGAGGCCGACAGCTCACTGCTCGTCACCAGGCTGCGGAGACACAGCACAACCGTCACTCATAGTGCGTTGGTAAGTGGTAGTGGTGGTGGTAGTGACTGGTAGTGATGGTGAAGGGTGATGGTGGTGGTAGTGACTGGCAGTGATGGAGATGGGTGATGGTGGTGGTAGTGACTGGTAGTGATGGTGAAGGGTGATGGTGGTGGTAGTGACTGGTAGTGTTGGTGAAGGGTGATGGTGGTGGTAGTGACTGGTAGTGATGGAGATGGGTGATGGTGGTGGTAGTGACTGGTAGTGATGGTGAAGGGTGATGGTGGTGGTAGTGACTGGTAGTGTTGGTGAAGGGTGATGGTGGTGGTAGTGACTGGTAGTGATGGTGAAGGGTGATGGTGGTGGTAGTGACTGGTAGTGTTGGTGAAGGGTGATGATGGTGGTAGTGACTGGTAGTGTTGGTGAAGGGTGATGATGGTGGTAGTGACTGGTAGTGTTGGTGAAGGGTGATGGTGGTGGTAGTGACTGGTAGTGATGGAGATGGGTGATGGTGGTGGTAGTGACTGGTAGTGATGGTGAAGGGTGATGATGGTGGTAGTGACTGGTAGTGTTGGTGAAGGGTGATGGTGGTGGTAGTGACTGGTAGTGATGGTGAAGGGTGATGGTGGTGGTAGTGACTGGTAGTGTTGGTGAAGGGTGATGATAGTGGTAGTGACTGGTAGTGTTGGTGAAGGGTGATGATGGTGGTAGTGACTGGTAGTGTTGGTGAAGGGTGATGATGGTGGTAGTGACTGGTAGTGTTGGTGAAGGGTGATGATGGTGGTAGTGACTGGTAGTGTTGGTGAAGGGTGATGATGGTGGTAGTGACTGGTAGTGTTGGTGAAGGGTGATGATGGTGGTAGTGACTGGTAGTGTTGGTGAAGGGTGATGATGGTGGTAGTGACTGGTAGTGATGGTGAAGGGTGATGATGGTGGTAGTGACTGGTAGTGTTGGTGGCGAATGGTCGAGAATGAGAGCGCCAGGTTATAGGAGGTCATCCTCATGACTGTGGTTCATGTAATGATGGTCAGTGTTGCACTGCTCTCAGCTGATCCAGACACGTAGGGACTGCCATTCACTCGTGCCACACTGGGTCCACTCCCGCACACCGCTAGACGATTCCCGATGCTACTCACGTGTCCATGAGTCATATATATATATATATATATATATATATATATATATATATATATATATATATATATATATATATATATATATACTTATCTTTTTATTTTGCCTTGTCGCTGTCTCCCGCGTTAGCGAGGTAGCGCAAGGAAACAGACGAAAGAATGGCCCAACCCACCTACATACACATGCATATACATACATGTCCACACACGCCAATATACATACCTATACATCTCAACGTATACATATATAATACACACACAGACATATACATATATACACATGTACATAATTCATACTGTTTGCTTTTATTCATTCCCATCGCCACCCCGCCACACATGAAATAAAAAACCCCTCCCCCCTCATGTGTGCGAGGTATATATATATATATATATATATATATATATATATATATATATATATATATATATATATATACACCAGCTGTAACAGCGACATAGATCCACTCATTCCTCAGAGGTCATCATCATGAGTCACTCCAGATCTTCCACACGCTCATCATCACAGCGTAGTTCCTCCCAGTCCACGACATGCAAGTGCTGCTATGGTTTACCTGGCGTCCACTTTGAGCCCCATGGCTTCGTCAGGCAGGTCGAAGACGGCCTTCGCCACGCCCCCCTGCTCCAGTAACGTCAGCCCCATCACCGATATTTCCTCCACCTGCGGGAGGAAGAAAGGCCTTTACTCACAGACTCAGGAGGTAGAGAGAGAGAGAGAGAGAGAGAGAGAGAGAGAGAGAGAGAGAGAGAGAGAGAGCACAGGTGGTCAAGAAGCACTGAGCGCTGGCGTGCACAGTCGCCACCTCCCTGCACAAACTGAACACGACGGGGCGCTGACGGAGGTGATTCAGCCAAAGTCTGACCCTAAGGTACGTCAGCTCCACGTCTGACAAACTGACAGTAGAATAGTGTGCACGTCAGGAGGACCTCGTCAGTCAGTCAGTCAGTCTGACACTGGAGTCCTGCAGGTCAGGGTGGACCCCGTCAGTCAGTCAGTGAGACACTGGGGTCCTGCACGTCAGGAGGACCCCGTCAGTCAAACATTGGGGTCCTGCACGTCTGGAAGACCCCGTCAGTCAGTCAGTCAGTCACACACTGGAGTCCTGCAAGTCAGGAGGACCCCGTCAATCAAACAATGGGGTCCTGCACGTCTGGAGGACCCCGTCAGTCAGTCAAACACTGGAGTCCTGCAGTACGGAGGAAGACCGCTGGTGAGGCCACTCACCTGTGTAGATCCCCCGGAGGACCTCATGACCAGGGAGAGCCTGGCGTGCTCCAGCTCCTCGTCCTCGAGCGGGTGGTCGTCCTCGTACGACACGAACGCCTGCGTCGGGGGTAAACACACGCGTCAGGACGTGACGACAACCGTTATCAGGCAAATATTTTGACAAGGAAGAGGAGGAGGAGGATAATGACGAGACACACACACAAACGTATCTATGTATAGATACTGTCCACGAGTATCTATGATAAATATACATACCAAATGGCGTCCTAGCTACGTTTCTTCGTTGTACATCAAATGACTATTATATTTCTCTTTTGTGTCTCCCATGATGATGTGATTATTACATGAAAGTGCACTTGGGAACTTATCGTGTTTCATTTCCCAGGAGACTCATAGGAATATATATATATATATATATATATATATATATATATATATATATATATATATATATATATATATATATTGTAAGGCATGTGTACGTGTAGGAAAAGAGGAAAGTGATTGGTTCTCAGTGAATGTAGGTTTGCGGCAGGGGTGTGTGATGTTTCCATGGTTGTTTGATTTGTTTATGGATGGGGTTGTTAGGGAGGTGAATGCAAGAGTTTTGGAAAGAGGGGCAAGTATGAAGTCTGTTGGGGATGAGAGAGCTTGGGAAGTGAGTCAGTTGTTGTTCGCTGATGATACAGCGCTGGTAGCTGATTCATGTGAGAAACTGCAGAAGCTGGTGACTGAGTTTGGTAAAGTGTGTGAAAGAAGAAAGTTAAGAGTAAATGTGAATAAGAGCAAGGTAATTAGGTACAGTAGGGTTGAGGGTCAAGTCAATTGGGAGGTAAGTTTGAATGGAGCAAAACTGGAGGAAGTAAAGTGTTTTAGATATCTGGGAGTGGATCTGGCAGCGGATGGAACCATGGAAGCGGAAGTGGATCATAGGGTGGGGAAGGGGGGCGAAAATCCTGGGAGCCTTGAAGAATGTGTAGAAGTCGAGAACATTATCTCGGAAAGCAAAAATGGGTATGTTTGAAGGAATAGTGGTTCCAACAATGTTGTATGGTTGCGAGGCGTGGGCTATGGATAGAGTTGTGCGCAGGAGGATGGATGTGCTGGAAATGAGATGTTTGAGGACAATGTGTGGTGTGAGGTGGTTTGATCGAGTAAGTAACGTAAGGGTAAGAGAGATGTGTGGAAATAAAAAGAGCGTGGTTGAGAGAGTAGAAGAGGGTGTTTTGAAATGGTTTGAGCACATGGAGAGAATGAGTGAGAAAAGATTGACCAAGAGGATATATGTGTCGGAGGTGGAGGGAACGAGGAGAAGTGGGAGACCAAATTGGAGGTGGAAAGATGGAGTGAAAAAGATTTTGTGTGATCGGGGCCTGAACATGCAGGAGGGTGAAAGGAGGGCAAGGAATAGAGTGAATTGGATCGATGTGGTATACCGGGGTTGACGTGCTGTCAGTGGATTGAATCAAGGCATGTGAAGCGTCTGGGGTAAACCATGGAAAGCTGTGTAGGTATGTATATTTGCGTGTGTGGGCGTATGTATATACATGTGTATGGGGGTGGGTTGGGCCATTTCTTTCGTCTGTTTCCTTTGCGCTACCTCGCAAACGCGGGAGACAGCGGCAAAAAAAAAAAAAAATATATATATATATATATATATATATATATATATATATATATATATATATATATATATATATATATAGTGTGTGTGTGTGTGTGTGTGTCCACCATTCAGGGAGCAGAAGGTATTCCTGGTCACATTTTCCTCGCCAAACAAGGATGGTGAGAGTTCGCATGTCAGCCTCCCTCATCTGGCTACACACAGGTAGACGTTCCCGCAACTCTCTC
>NC_092280.1:18626512-18684012 GCF_036320965.1 Panulirus ornatus | reverse complement strand
GAACGATGTGGTATACAGGGGGCGACGTGCTGTCAGTGGGCTAAACCAGAGTATATGAACTAGTCAGGATAATCTAGGGCAAGGCTGTTGGGGCTTGGCTGTGGCTAGGGAGATATGATTTCGATGCATCTCACATGACAGCTAGAGAATGGATGTGAGCGAATGCGGCCTTTCGCCTTCGTCTGTTCCAAGCGCTACCTCGCAAACTTGGGGAAACGGCGGAAAAAGGCCAGGACAGAAGTGCACGGCGGATGCGCAACACAGTGCGTTAGAGCAGCGGAGATGCGGCCAGTGCTCTCAGGGACGCGCCATGTGTTGCTCCTGCAGCAGGAGTGCCATGATGAAGCAAGTACTAGACAGACTCTCGGGGCAAAAACTGACGCACAAGATGACGCTACGCCTGGCAGGCGAGAAAGTTTCAACTGTGTGTACGTGTGTGTGTGTGTGTGTGTGTGTGTGTGTGTGTGTGTGTGTGTGTGTGTGTGTGTGTGTGTGGGTGGGTGGGTGGGGGCGGGAACTGTCGTGTTCTTATCGCATTATCTTTATTTCTTTCTTTTGTTCTTCGTGTAAATAAACTTCCATACGCTGGGATGCACGAATATATTTTTCTTCTTTGTTTTTCTAGGTATTGCAAGTCCTGGGAACATCATCGGGTCCAGGGCACGTCTCCTGCAGGTCCTGGGGACCTAACCAGCAGGTCCTGGGCACGTCCACAGAGCAGAAAACATGAGAACCAAGCAAGCAAGCGACAAGCGTCGTCCATATGAGCTCCGACGCTCGCTCCTCGCCCACCTACGCCCGCAGGTGTGCTAAACATGTGTGCACATCTGTCAGGAGACAGGGGTCATGGAGTGTGTGTGTGTGTGTGTGTGTGTGTGTGTGTGTGTGTGTGTGTGTGTGTGTGTACCTGCACATGTGTCAGGTACGAGTCCAAACGACTGGGTTGGGTACAACCATGGCGTATACAGCACCTACTGATGCGGTATTCATCTATAGGACGCGAAGGACCCGACACGAATGTGAATACAGTCGTTCCTAAAAATATCCTCTGAGGACGTCTGGCAATGAGGGATCTCAAGAATGGAATGTTTACGAAAGGAAAATGAAAAATTGGGGACATGGGTTCGACGTGGGGAACCTGACTGACGCCAGGGAGGTGGGAGCGAGTCTATGACAGACGCCGGAGCAGATAAGCTGGGGGTTGATCGGTGGGTTGCGTGGGACACAGGCTGACCACGCAGGTCAAGGGTCAGGAGAGCCGTGTAAGGAGGAGGAGGAGGAGGAGGAGGAGTGACAGAGTCAGAGAGGACATGGTGAGGTGAGTCAGTACGAGGCTGACTACGGGAAGAAAAACAGAAAGGTCAGGGTCAGGTCATTATAGAAAGAAGGAGATCGTGTGGCACAGGAGTAGCTCACTGCGGCACGTGGGGAGGTGAGTCGGGAGGGAGGCTGGCCCAGAGGTCAGGTCACCTGCCCTGACGAGAGAGTGAAGCAAGGCATCGAGGAAACAGAGAGGTCCTGAGGCGGGTACTGTCGCGTGGTGTGGTCCCGTGAGACGGAGAGCTGGGTTAGGGGGACGGCGGCAGAGGGAGGACGAGACGAAGAGCTGGGTTAGAGGGACGGCAGAGGGAGGACAAAACGGAGAGCTGGGTTAGAAGGACGACGGCAGGAGGAGGACGAGACGGAGAGCTGGGTTAGGGGGACGGCGGCAGAGGGAGGACGAGACGGAGAGCTGGGTTAAAGGGGCGGCGGCAGATGGAGGACGAGACGGGGAGCTGAGTTAGGGGGACGGCGGCAGAGGGAGGACGAGACGGAGAGCTGGGTTAGGGGAACGGCGGTAGAGGGAGGACGAGACGGAGAGGTGGGTTAGGGGGACGGCGGCAGAGGGAGGACGAGACGGAGAGCTGGGTTAGAGGGACGGCAGAGGGAGGACGAGACGGAGAGCTGGGTTAGGGGGACGGCGGCAGAGGGAGGACGAGACGAAGAGCTGGGTTAGGGGAACGGCGGCAGAGGGCGGACGAGGGAAGCATGAGGTAGGTGAATGGCAAGGAAGATTCTGCACCTCAGGAGTCATGTGTCGAACATTATTTCCTAGCATAGATAATCCAAGCCTCACGCGCTCATCCCACCTGGTTCACGTGGTCACTGCCAACACCCACGTCCCTACTCGACCAAGAAAGTAGCATTCAGTACATTCCCGCGTCAGAGATCATTAGGTAAAGGTATGTACACACAAGGTACGTACTTCGATGGTTAGGACGATGGTCGACTGGCTGCAGACAATATGATACTTCGAGGTCCACCTCCAGAAGGGTCCGATGTAACTAACAATGTGCCACAGAGATAAGACTTATCACCAATTCTATGTATGTCAATATTACTAATAGAATGGAGTTTTGCTCTATCAAAGTTCTCAGATGGTATTAAGCTGGGTTATACAACCATAACAGACACTGTACGTCTGCAGAGCTGACACAGATAAACTTAACACACACAGACACACACACTGGGACCACAAGTGACAAATAGATATCAGTACTAGTATCTGGAAAGGTTTTACGAAGTAGTAATAAAGAAAATCAACAAAGAGACAAGTTACAATATGAACTGTGTTGCGCTTTATAACGAAAATGGTCAAGCTAATATATCGCTTTAAATCCACGACTGGCATTATCTGCACGTCTTTAGCTACGCTATAAGTTTACGGGATTTTCTCTTTGAAAATCCTGTATGTCTTTGTGCTCCCACCACACTGATCTATGAGGTTCTGGTCTCCTCCACCATCACAAACAGCCTCGGTAGGAGCCTGTGGTCTGGTGCTTGTTTCCATTCACTTGCCTTTGTGCTCATCTGCACATCTGTGTTTGACTCAGATGTCATGATGTTCCATGACCTAACACCACATCACCAGGACGCAGACGTTTGTGTAAAAGCTAATGATGTACGTTCGAGCTCTCACGGGCTGAGCATTCGACCTGAGTTGAAAATGTAAGGGTCAGTTTTTCCAGTTCACTTGTGTGTCTGAACCATGAAAATCTGTATCGAGAATATGGGGTGTAGTGGAGTGGCCAGGTCACCCAGATGCATTCCCAGACTGAGAAAGAGAGAAAGAGAGAGACGTCTGGACGACCTCATCTGATCCAGCTTAAAAATGAATCATGGTTAAGAGCTGCAATGCAATAAAGGTATCTAAACACTATCAATAGCTTTCATTTTCTTCTTTCTCTCTCTTCTATCTAAGCAGCAGCTTAAAGCTGGATGAGTCTGATTACACTCGTAAGAACGGAGAGATAAAAAGAAAGAAACTCGACAGCAATGTATGACTACGAGTAAATCATTCTTTTCTTTCTTTTTCTTGTCCTTGATCAGCAACGTTATCGCACGGAGTAATTCACACGTACGTTTACAGATACCCTTGACAGTCACGTCCAACTCCACGACTGATGCCACAGACGAAGGCTCGATGGCCTTTCACCAGGAGTCGTCTGCTTGCTCTAATAACTGTCCACACTACGGTTCATGGGTGGATACAAAGGCGGGAACGAAGACTGGAAGGGTTGGAGCTGGGCATGTACTCTTCTCGTGTCGACTACTTCAATCTCCTCCTGAAGGAGACAGTGATAGAAATTGGTGGCGTAGGAGCAGTTCCTCTCTGGCTCTGGCTTCCAGTCGCTGCCTCTCAGTTCGGTGTTCGTGGTCGTGTCTACCCATCACCCATTAGCCCTGGGGAGAACCCAGCGAGCGGTCTGCTGCCGGAGGGGTGTGTGAACGCCACAGTAGTTTTCATGCATAGGTGTCTGCCTACAGCCCTTCACCCAGGCGACCTCCCGTCCTACTTGCACCATCTAAGACGGCCTTCACGCGTGTGCGTTCTCTCAATTCCACTATTTTTTTTCTTTTTTTCTCTTCTTCTTCTTCTTCACACAACTTCTGGGCGTAACTGGGGCTACAGGGGAGATTTCACATCCGTCCGTTTTTTTTTGCTGTGCGCGAGAGAGATCGGAGACTGACCAGTGCGAGAGGTCGAGGTTCCCTCGCGTACTTATTCCGAGGCTGTCGCAGTCCACATGATCCTGAGAGGGTTACGACACAGACCCTACGTCACCCCTGACGTCATCCTTAGCAAGTCTTGAATCTCATGGATCTGCATCACCGAGGCTTACTGAAGCTTAGCTCTGGCTGGCATACGGTCGAGGGACCACTGTATGACTTCCAAGGATCATATATCGTGTGTCAGTTCTAAACTGGAGCGAGAGGGAAGTATACATGGTAGAGTGGAATGGAAATGCCTCTTGGTAGTTCTGGCAGTCGACCAGTCTACCAGCATGCTGAAGTTGAGTTGAAGTTTCTCATCAACTAATTCTTTCTTTTCTTTTTTTCTCATCAATGAAAGCCAATATGGTCGCCTCGCTCTGAGCGGACGTGTGTGGGAGGAGGAAACGCCCCTGGAAATCCGTGAAAGCATCATTTCCCGGCGGAGGAGAACTCACTGTCTGCGCCAGACTGGAATATACAACGTGACAATCCCTCTCTAGATGTGTAGTGTAGGTAGGTGATGGAGGTGGCTGTGGCCTAGTGTGGTGGCTGCTGTCTAGTGCGTTGGCTGCTGTCTAGTGTGGTGGCTGCTGTCTAGTGTGGTGGCTGCTGTCTAGTGTGGTGGCTGCTGTCTAGTGCGGTGGCTGCTGTCTAGTGTGGTGGCTGCTGTCTAGTGTGGTGGCTGCTGTCTAGTGTGGTGGCTGCTGTCTAGCGTGGTGGCTGCTGTCTAGTGTGGTGGCTGCTGTCTAGTGTGGTGGCTGCTGTCTAGTGTGGTGGCTGCTGTCTATCGTGGTGGCTGCTGTCTAGTGTGGTGGCTGCTGTCTAGTGTGGTGGCTGCTGTCTTGTGTGGTGGCTGCTGTCTTGTGTGGTGCCTGCTGTCTAGTGTGGTGGCTGCTGTCTTGTGTGGTGGCTGCTGTCTAGCGTGGTGGCTGCTGTCTAGTGTGGTGGCTGCTGTCTAGTGTGGTGGCTGCTGTCTAGTGTGGTGGCTGCTGTCTTATGTGGTGGCTGCTGTCTAGTGTGGTGGCTGCTGTCTAGTGCGGTGGCTGCTGTCTAGTGTGGTGGCTGCTGTCTAGTGTGGTGGCTGCTGTCTAGTGTGGTGGCTGCTGTCTAGTGTGGAGGCTGCTGTCTAGTGTGGTGGCTGCTGTCTAGTGAAAGGTATGTACTGTAAACATGGTCTCGATTTCACACTTCCATAGTCCTACAATTCGACATGATTCAGCGGTATGAACTGTCTCATGCGCGTACCTTTCCACTTCGAACCTTGACCTCAAAGCTTTCCTACCTTGACCTGAAAGATTTCGTACCTTGACCTCAAAAGCTTTCGTACCTTGACCTCAAAAACTTTCGAACCTTGACCTCAAAAGCTTTCGTACCTTGACCTCAAAGCTTTCGAACCTTGACCTCAAAAGCTTTCGAACCTTGACCTCAAAGCTTTCGAACCATGATCCCAAAGCTTTCGAACCTTGACATCAAAAGCTTTCAAACCTTGACTACAAAGCTTTCGAACCTTGACTACAAAGCTTTCGAACCATGACCTCAAAGTTTCGTACCTTGACCTCAAAAGCTTTCAAACCTTGACCTCAAAAGCTTTCGAACCTTGACTACAAAGCTTTCGAACCTTGACCTCAGGAGCTTTCGAACCTTGACCTCAAAAGCTTTCAAACCTTGACCACAAAAGCTTTCGAACTTTGAACTCCAAAGCTTTCGAACCTAGACCTCAAAAGCTTTCGAACCTTGACCTCAAAAGCTTTAAAACCTTGACCTCAAAAGCTTTCAAACCTTGACCTCAAAAGCTTTCAAACCTTGACCTCAAAAGCTTTCAAACCTTGACCTCAAAAGCTTTCGAACCTTGACCTCAAAAGCTTTCGAACCTTGACCTCAAAAGCTTTCGAACCTTGACCTCAAAAGCTTTCGAACCTTGACCTTAAAAGCTTTCGAACCTTGACCTCAAAAGCTTTCAAACCTTGACCTCAAAAGCTTTCGAACCTTGACTCAGTCGTGTCGAACGTGGAGACGACCCGAAGACCACGACGGTGCCAACGAATACGTAACACCGACGAAGATGTCTGCACGTCTCAAAATTTGGGGGACGTTAGGCTGTGATCCTCAGTGCAGGACGGGGCGGGAGCGGCGGGAAACTGTGTATATAAATGGTCACATCTGCAGCCATGGGAGGAGGAGCAGAGGAGGAGAGAGGGAGGGAGGGAGCTGATCCAGAACTCACACCACAGTAGGTATCTGCTGACGGGTGAGGGTGAGGGGGAAACTGTGTATATAAATGGTCACATCTGCAGCCATGGGAGGAGGAGCAGGGAAGGAGGGAGGGAGGGAGCTGATCCAGAACTCACACCACAGTAGGTATCTGCTGACGGGTGAGGGTGAGGGGGAAACTGTGTATATAAATGGTCACATCTGCAGGCATGGGAGGAGGAGCAAGGCAGGAGGGAGGGAGGGAGCTGATCCAGAACTCACTCCACAGTAGGTGTCTGCTGACGGGTGAGGGTGAGGGGGAAACTGTGTATATAAATGGTCACATCTGCAGCCATGGGAGGAGGAGCAGGGAAGGAGGGAGGGAGCTGATCCAGAACTCACACCAGTGTAGGTGTCTGCTGACGGGTGAGGGTGAGGGGGAAACTGCGTATATAAATGGTCACAACTGCAGCCATGAGAGGAGGAGCAGGAAAGGAGGGAGGGAGGGAGCTGATCCAGAACTCACTCCACAGAAGGTATCTGCTGACGGGTGAGGGTGAGGGGGAAACTGTGTATATAAATGGTCACATCTGCAGGCATGGGAGGAGGAGCAGGGAAGGAGGGAGGGAGGGAGCTGATCCAGAACTCACTCCACAGTAGGTATCTGCTGACGGGTGAGGGTGAGGGGGAAACTGTGTATATAAATGGTCACATCTGCAGCCATAGGAGGAGGAGCAGGGAAGGAGGGAGGGAGGGAGCTGATCCAGAACTCACTCCACAGTAGGTGTCTGCTGACGAGTGAGGGTGAGGGGGAAACTGTGTATATAAATGGTCACATCTGCAGCCATGGGAGGAGGAGCAGGGAAGGAGGGAGGGAGCTGATCCAGAACTCACTCCACAGTAGGTGTCTGCTGACGGGTGAGGGTGAGGGAGGAGGGAGTGTTTTGAAATACTGTGATGTTATTGAAGTCACTGGTCGACCCTGGGGTGGATGATGGCTGGGGGAACTTCCCCAGGTGGTGGTCGCTGGGGGAACTTCCACAGGTGGTGGTCGCTGGGGAAACTTCCATACGTGGTGGTGGCTGGGGGAAACTTTCACAGGTGGTGGGGTCTGGGGGAACACAGGTGGTGATGGCCGGGGAACACAGGCGGTGATGGCTGGGGGAATACAGGTGGTGATGGCTGGGAGAATACAGGTGGTGATGGCTGGGGGAATACAGGTGGTGATGGCTGGGGGAACACATGTAGTGGGTGCTGGGGGGAACACAGTTGATGGTGGCTGGGGGAACACAGGTGGGGGGGAACACAGGTAGTGGGTGCTGGGAGAACACAGGTAGTGGGTGCTTTGGGGAAACACAGATGGCGGTGGCTGGGGAACACAGGTAGTGGGGTGCTGGGGGAACACAGGCGGTGGGGGGTAGTTATCATGACCACACAAGGTCAAGGGGGGAAGGAAGGGAGGGGGAGAGAGAGAGAGAGGCCTTGGGGCCCGTGTGATTGTGCAACCCTATTGTGATATCAGAGGCTGGGGGGAGGGTGGGTGGGTTGGGGGAGGGGGAAGGGGGAAGGGGGAGGGGGGATGGGAAGAGGGGAGGGGAAGAGGGGAAGGGGAGGGGGGATGGGAAGAGGGGAGGGGAAGAGGGGAGGGGGAAGGGGAGGGGGGATAGGAAGAGGGGAGGGGAAGAGGGGAGGGGGAAGGGGAGGGGAGGGGAAGAGGGGAGGGGGAAGGGGAGGGGGGATGGGAAGAGGGGAGGGGAAGAGGGGAGGGGAAGAGGGGAGGGGAAGGGGGGAGGGGTAGGGGGGTAGGGACGTTTGGTGAAAAGCCTGGCATGTTGATGCCAGGCTGGGGACACGCTCCTCGAGGCTGGTCTCAGGAGGAGGAGGAGGAGGAGGAGGAGGAGGAGGAGGAGAAGGAGGAGGAGGAGGAGGAGCTGGGGACACGGCCTGGTGTCTGTGGTTATTACTGGAGAGTCTGTTGGGTGGGTGGTGAAGGAGGAGTGACAGATCAAGCCACTGAGCCGTACTTGTTGAGTGACCAGCATCGTGGGCTCGACCTCCTGGTGAGGGACGTGGGGCGTCGGGGGACTTGCCTGGGCACGCCTACAGTGTCACCCCGAGAGCACGAAGCACTCGGGGACGCCCGACTCGGCCGAGGGGGCTCGCTCGGTCCGCACCAGCGGGCCAGAACGCCATCTTTTCCGGCAGGAAGGGTTCCTCGCTGGGCAAGATGAAAGAAATGAAAGAAAAAAGAAGAAAAAAAAGGAAGGAAGGAAGGGGTCGGTAGGAGGAGGAGGAGGAGGAGGTGGGGCAGCGGGGGTTGGTGGTCGGCCTCCTTGTTCCTCTCCTCATAAATCAGATGGCTTCATTCCCTCGCCACACACGTAGGGTAGTAGAGGCCAAGCCAGCCTTCTTAGTGTGCAGGTCCTCCTACCGTGCCTGGTACAATGCCTGTACGCGGCTCTTGCTGCCCCGCGCGCGCACACACACACACACGGGGGCCGTCCAGCGCCTCGGCCGGCCACACACACACACCACAGCTGGGGAGGAGGCAGCGGCGGAGGAGGAGGAGGAGGATCGTGGACGATACATCTTGGGAGATGAGCGTTCCATACGGTCATCCACACGCTGATAAGACACGACGGCCGCCAAGCCCGGGCTTCCTGCATGCACGACCCGCCTCTGCAGCCTCCAGGAGGGGCTGTTGTGCGCGGGAAGGCGAGGGAGGGCTGAGTGGTCGCCACTCTCGAGCGTGTGTTTTTCTCATTCGTTTGTTATTTTAAATTCTCTGGACAGGGGACGCCAGCGGCCTTGATTGTGCGCTGGTACACGGCCTCCCAGACCTTCACCGGCACGGCCTCCTAGCTCTCACAGGCACGGCCTCCTCGCTCTCACAGGCACCCGCCTCCTAGCTCTCATAGGCACGGCCTCCTCGCTCTCACTGGCACGGCCTCCTAGCTCCCACCGGCACGTCCTTCTAGCTCTCACAGGCACGGCCTCCCAGCTCTCACCAGCACGGCCTTCCAGCCCTCACCAGCACGGCCTCCCAGCCCTCACCAGCGCGGCCTTCCAGCCCTCACCAGCGCGGCCTCCTAACCCTCACCAGCACGGCCTCCCAACCCTCACCAGCACGACCTCCTAGTCCTCACCAGCACGACCTCCCAGTCCTCACCAGCTGGTCCTACGCGCCCCGACACAGCACAGCCCCGGTCGACCATGTACGTCATGTTGGAAAATAATTCTTTTACCAGAGTCACATGACACACATAAGATGACCCGCGTCCCTCTGTGTGTGTGTATATATATATATATATATATATATATATATATATATATATATATATATATATATATATATATATATATATAATATATATACTAAACACCACCACGACCCAATTCTGGGAGCTCCTCTCGCTTAAGGGGCTGCGCCGGGATGAGAAACAGAGATGGTGGACCCCTGCTGGAGGAGGTTTGCGTCACCTGACGATGATGCAGCCGAACTCAAGGTGACTCCCCGACAAGGCTGTCTGTATCTGCGTAAGTACACTACCGTCCAAGAGGAGTAAAACCACCCATGTCTCCCCCTACAGTACGTATGAATGACGCAACAGTGTGTATCATGAGGTAGCAACACTCATACAGGCAGAGTGTTGGGTTACTCATTATGAGTACACACACACACACACACACACACACACACACACACACACACACTGAATAAGAGGCCTAGCGCATGGTGCTCGAGAGCCACTTCGCTTCAAGTCCATGCCTTCATGGTCACTTGCGCCTCCGTATAGACAATGAGTGTTCCAATGATCTACAAGTCTTTGCCCACGCTTACCACACTAACCTGTGGGTTGCTGGTGTCATCCGCTACTACCAACACCCTCGATGGCAGACGGCAACCTTCTCCTCCTCCTCCTGCTGCTGCTGCTGTTCGAGTTCGCCTGTGTTGCTTTGTATTCCTTGTAGGGCTACGTGTAATAAATTATCGACGCAGATGAAGGGGCTCACATGTGACGAACTGAATGTAAAGTGTGTGGAGGCGTTGGTCTTCAATGATTGGGGATTTGCATCACGACCAGCCAGGGAGGCAGGCAGGGAGGCAGGCAGGGACGCAGAGAGGGAGGCATGCAAGGAGGCAGGCAGGAAGGGAGGCAGGGAGGGAGGCAGAGAGGTAGGCAGGGGGAGGCAGAGAGGTAGGCAGGGAGGGATGCAGGGAGGGAGGCAAGGAGGCAGGCAGGGAGACAGGCAGGGAGGCAGGCAGGGAGGCAGGGAGAATGAGAAAGTTACTCTGTACAACACTCGAATGGAACCTCTGGGCGTAAAGAGGCTTCTGAAGGAGGTGGACTTGCGCAGGTCTCGGGGATCACTCAACGTCTCGTTCCGTCGCACCAAAAGGCTCCTGAAGGAGGAGGACTTGTACAGGTCTCGGGGATCACCTGACGTCTCGTTCCTTCGCATCAAAAGGCTCCTGAATCAGGAGGACTTACACAAGTCTCGGGGGATCACTTGACGTCTCGTACCGTCGTATCAAAAAGCTCCTGAAGGAGGAGGACTTGTACAGGTCTCGGGGGATCACACAACGTCTCGTTCCGTCGCACCAAAAGGCTCCTGAAGGAGGAGGACTTGTACAGGTCTCGGGGATCACCTGACGTCTCGTTCCTTCGCATCAAAAGGCTCCTGAAGGAGGAGGACTTGTACAGGTCTCGGGGATCACACAACGTCTCGTTCCTTCGCACCAAAAGGCTCCTGAAGGAGGAGGATTTGCGCAGGTCTCGGGGGATCACACGACGTCCCCTTGTATGCAAGTAGCTGATAAGGAGTACCTGAGCTTCGGCCAATGGGTGATGGGGTTCAGCTCTATCTAGAGAGGTGCTCCAACGTACTCATGAACGTCGTCTGGAGCGTTACAGAGAAGGCACGACCCTTGAGCACGACGGTACAACCCTTGAGCACGACGGTGCGACCCTTGAGCACGACGGTACAACCCTTGAGCACGACGGTACAACCCTTGAGCACGACGGTACAACCCTTGAGCACGACGGTACAACCCTTGAGCACGACGGTGCGACCCTTGAGCACGACGGTACAACCCTTGAGCATGAAGGTACGACCTTTGAGCACGACGGTGCGACCCTTGAGCACGACGGTACAACCCTTGAGCACGACGGTGCGACCTTGAGCACGACGGTACAACCCTTGAGCACGACGGTGCGACCCTTGAGCACGACGGTACAACCCTTGAGCACGACGGTGCGACCCTTGAGTACGACGGTGCGATCCTTAAGCACGAAGGCACGACCCTTGAGCACGACGGTGCGACCCTTGAGCACGACGGTACAACCCTTGAGCATGAAGGTACGACCTTTGAGCACGACGGTACAACCCTTGAGCACGACGGTACAACCCTTGAGCATGAAGGTACGACCTTTGAGCACGACGGTACAACCCTTGAGCACGACGGTACAACCCTTGAGCACGACGGTACAACCCTTGAGCACGACGGTGCGACCCTTGAGCACGACGGTGCGACCCTTGAGCATGACGGTGCGACCCTTGAACACGACGGTGCGACCCTTGAGCACGACGGTGCGACCCTTGAGCACGACGGTGCGACCCTTGAGCACGACGGTACAACCCTTGAGCACGACGGTACAACCCTTGAGCACGACGGTACAACCCTTGAGCACGACGGTACAACCCTTGAGCACGACGGTGCGACCCTTGAGCACGACGGTGCGACCCTTGAGCACGACGGTACAACCCTTGAGCACGACGGTACAACCCTTGAGCACGACGGTACAACCCTTGAGCACGACGGTGCGACCCTTGAGCACGACGGTACAACCCTTGAGCATGAAGGTACGACCTTTGAGCACGACGGTACAACCCTTGAGCACGACGGTACAACCCTTGAGCACGACGGTACAACCCTTGAGCATGAAGGTACGACCTTTGAGCACGACGGTGCGACCCTTGAGCACGACGGTGCGACCCTTGAGCACGACGGTACAACCCTTGAGCATGAAGGTACGACCTTTGAGCACGACGGTACAACCCTTGAGCATGAAGGTACGACCTTTGAGCACGACGGTGCGACCCTTGAGCACGACGGTACAACCCTTGAGCACGACGGTGCGACCCTTGAGCACGACGGTACAACCCTTGAGCACGACGGTACAACCCTTGAGCACGACGGTACAACCCTTGAGCATGAAGGTACGACCTTTGAGCACGACGGTGCGACCCTTGAGCACGACGGTGCGACCCTTGAGCACGACGGTACAACCCTTGAGCATGAAGGTACGACCTTTGAGCACGACGGTACAACCCTTGAGCATGAAGGTACGACCTTTGAGCACGACGGTACAACCCTTGAGCATGAAGGTACGACCTTTGAGCACGACGGTACAACCCTTGAGCATGAAGGTACGACCTTTGAGCACGACGGTGCGACCCTTGAGCACGACGGTACAACCCTTGAGCATGAAGGTACGACCTTTGAGCACGACGGTACAACCCTTGAGCACGACGGTACAACCCTTGAGCATGAAGGTACGACCTTTGAGCACGACGGTACAACCCTTGAGCATGAAGGTACGACCTTTGAGCACGACGGTGCGACCCTTGAGCACGACGGTACAACCCTTGAGCATGAAGGTACGACCTTTGAGCACGACGGTACAACCCTTGAGCATGAAGGTACGACCTTTGAGCACGACGGTACAACCCTTGAGCACGACGGTACAACCCTTGAGCATGAAGGTACGACCTTTGAGCACGACGGTGCGACCTTGAGCACGACGGTACAACCCTTGAGCACGACGGTGCGACCCTTGAGCACGACGGTACAACCCTTGAGCATGAAGGTACGACCTTTGAGCACGACGGTACAACCCTTGAGTACGACGGTGCGATCCTTAAGCACGAAGGCACGACCCTTGAGCACGACGGTACAACCCTTGAGCACGACGGTACAACCCTTGAGCACGACGGTGCGACCCTTGAGCACGACGGTGCGACCTTGAGCACGACGGTACAACCCTTGAGCATGAAGGTACGACCTTTGAGCACGACGGTACAACCCTTGAGCACGACGGTGCGACCCTTGAGCACGACGGTACAACCCTTGAGTACGACGGTGCGATCCTTAAGCACGAAGGCACGACCCTTGAGCACGACGGTGCGACCCTTGAGCACGACGGTGCGACCTTGAGCACGACGGTGCGACCCTTGAGTACGACGGTGCGATCCTTAAGCACGAAGGCACGACCCTTGAGCACGACGGTGCGACCCTTGAGCACGACGGTGCGACCCTTGAGCACGACGGTACAACCCTTGAGCACGACGGTACAACCCTTGAGCATGAAGGTACGACCTTTGAGCACGACGGTGCGACCCTTGAGCACGACGGTACAACCCTTGAGCACGACGGTACAACCCTTGAGCATGAAGGTACGACCTTTGAGCACGACGGTGCGACCCTTGAGCACGACGGTACAACCCTTGAGTACGACGGTGCGATCCTTAAGCACGAAGGCACGACCCTTGAGCACGACGGTACAACCCTTGAGCACGACGGTACAACCCTTGAGCACGACGGTACAACCCTTGAGCACGACGGTGCGACCCTTGAGCACGACGGTACAACCCTTGAGCACGACGGTACAACCCTTGAGCACGACGGTACAACCCTTGAGCACGACGGTACAACCCTTGAGCACGACGGTGCGACCCTTGAGCACGACGGTACAACCCTTGAGCACGACGGTGCGACCCTTGAGCACGACGGTGCGACCCTTGAGCACGACGGTACAACCCTTGAGCATGAAGGTACGACCTTTGAGCACGACGGTGCGACCCTTGAGCACGACGGTACAACCCTTGAGCACGACGGTGCGACCCTTGAGCACGACGGTACAACCCTTGAGCATGAAGGTACGACCTTTGAGCACGACGGTACAACCCTTGAGCACGACGGTACAACCCTTGAGCACGACGGTACAACCCTTGAGCATGAAGGTACGACCTTTGAGCACGACGGTGCGACCTTGAGCACGACGGTGCGACCCTTGAGCACGACGGTGCGACCCTTGAGCACGACGGTGCGACCCTTGAGCACGACGGTACAACCCTTGAGCATGAAGGTACGACCTTTGAGCACGACGGTGCGACCCTTGAGCACGACGGTACAACCCTTGAGTACGACGGTGCGATCCTTAAGCACGAAGGCACGACCCTTGAGCACGACGGTGCGACCTTGAGCACGACGGTACAACCCTTGAGCATGAAGGTACGACCTTTGAGCACGACGGTACAACCCTTGAGCACGACGGTACAACCCTTGAGCATGAAGGTACGACCTTTGAGCACGACGGTACAACCCTTGAGCATGAAGGTACGACCTTTGAGCACGACGGTACAACCCTTGAGCATGAAGGTACGACCTTTGAGCACGACGGTGCGACCCTTGAGCACGACGGTGCGACCCTTGAGCACGACGGTACAACCCTTGAGCATGAAGGTACGACCTTTGAGCACGACGGTGCGACCCTTGAGCACGACGGTGCGACCCTTGAGCACGACGGTGCGACCCTTGAGCACGACGGTGCGACCCTTGAGCACGACGGTACAACCCTTGAGCACGACGGTGCGACCCTTGAGCACGACGGTGCGACCTTGAGCACGACGGTACAACCCTTGAGCATGAAGGTACGACCTTTGAGCACGACGGTACAACCCTTGAGCACGACGGTACAACCCTTGAGCACGACGGTACAACCCTTGAGTACGACGGTGCGATCCTTAAGCACGAAGGCACGACCCTTGAGCACGACGGTACAACCCTTGAGCACGACGGTACAACCCTTGAGCACGACGGTACAACCCTTGAGCACGACGGTACAACCCTTGAGCACGACGGTACAACCCTTGAGCACGACGGTACAACCCTTGAGTACGACGGTGCGATCCTTAAGCACGAAGGCACGACCCTTGAGCACGACGGTGCGACCCTTGAGTACGACGGTGCGATCCTTAAGCACGAAGGCACGACCCTTGAGCACGACGGTACAACCCTTGAGCACGACGGTACAACCCTTGAGCATGAAGGTACGACCTTTGAGCACGACGGTACAACCCTTGAGCACGACGGTACAACCCTTGAGCACGACGGTACAACCCTTGAGCATGAAGGTACGACCTTTGAGCACGACGGTACAACCCTTGAGCACGACGGTACAACCCTTGAGCATGAAGGTACGACCTTTGAGCACGACGGTACAACCCTTGAGCACGACGGTACAACCCTTGAGCACGACGGTACAACCCTTGAGCACGACGGTACAACCCTTGAGCATGAAGGTACGACCTTTGAGCACGACGGTACAACCCTTGAGCACGACGGTACAACCCTTGAGTACGACGGTGCGACCCTTGAGCACGACGGTGCGACCCTTGAGCACGACGGTGCGACCCTTGAGCACGACGGTGCGACCCTTGAGCACGACGGTACAACCCTTGAGCACGACGGTACAACCCTTGAGCATGAAGGTACGACCTTTGAGCACGACGGTACAACCCTTGAGCACGACGGTACAACCCTTGAGCACGACGGTACAACCCTTGAGCACGACGGTGCGACCCTTGAGCACGACGGTGCGACCCTTGAGCACGACGGTACAACCCTTGAGCACGACGGTGCGACCCTTGAGCACGACGGTGCGACCCTTGAGCACGACGGTACAACCCTTGAGCACGACGGTACAACCCTTGAGCATGAAGGTACGACCTTTGAGCACGACGGTGCGACCCTTGAGCACGACGGTGCGACCCTTGAGCACGACGGTGCGACCCTTGAGCACGACGGTGCGACCCTTGAGCACGACGGTGCGACCCTTGAGCACGACGGTGCGACCCTTGAGCACGACGGTACAACCCTTGAGCATGAAGGTACGACCTTTGAGCACGACGGTACAACCCTTGAGCACGACGGTACAACCCTTGAGCACGACGGTACAACCCTTGAGCATGAAGGTACGACCTTTGAGCACGACGGTACAACCCTTGAGCACGACGGTACAACCCTTGAGCATGAAGGTACGACCTTTGAGCACGACGGTGCGACCCTTGAGCACGACGGTACAACCCTTGAGCACGACGGTGCGACCCTTGAGCACGACGGTACAACCCTTGAGCACGACGGTGCGACCCTTGAGCACGACGGTGCGACCTTGAGCACGACGGTACAACCCTTGAGCACGACGGTGCGACCCTTGAGCACGACGGTGCGACCCTTGAGCACGATGGTGCGACCCCTGAGCACGACGGTGCGACCCTTTGAACACGACGGTACAACCCTTGAGCACGACGGTACAACCCTTGAGCACGACGGTACAACCCTTGAGCACGACGGTACAACCCTTGAGTACGACGGTGCGATCCTTAAGCACGAAGGCACGACCCTTGAGCACGACGGTGCGACCCTTGAGCACGACGGTGCGACCCTTGAGCACGACGGTACAACCCTTGAGCACGACGGTGCGACCCTTGAGCACGACGGTACAACCCTTGAGCATGAAGGTACGACCTTTGAGCACGACGGTGCGACCCTTGAGCACGACGGTGCGACCCTTGAGCACGACGGTACAACCCTTGAGCACGACGGTACAACCCTTGAGCACGACGGTACAACCCTTGAGCACGACGGTGCGACCCTTGAGCACGACGGTGCGACCCTTGAGCACGACGGTACAACCCTTGAGCACGACGGTGCGACCCTTGAGCACGACGGTGCGACCCTTGAGCACGACGGTACAACCCTTGAGCACGACGGTGCGACCTTGAGCACGACGGTACAACCCTTGAGCATGAAGGTACGACCTTTGAGCACGACGGTGCGACCTTGAGCACGACGGTACAACCCTTGAGCATGAAGGTACGACCTTTGAGCACGACGGTACAACCCTTGAGCACGACGGTACAACCCTTGAGTACGACGGTGCGATCCTTAAGCACGAAGGCACGACCCTTGAGCACGACGGTACAACCCTTGAGCACGACGGTACAACCCTTGAGCACGACGGTGCGACCCTTGAGCACGACGGTACAACCCTTGAGCACGACGGTACAACCCTTGAGCATGAAGGTACGACCTTTGAGCACGACGGTACAACCCTTGAGCATGAAGGTACGACCTTTGAGCACGACGGTGCGACCCTTGAGCACGACGGTACAACCCTTGAGTACGACGGTGCGATCCTTAAGCACGAAGGCACGACCCTTGAGCACGACGGTACAACCCTTGAGCACGACGGTACAACCCTTGAGCATGAAGGTACGACCTTTGAGCACGACGGTACAACCCTTGAGCATGAAGGTACGACCTTTGAGCACGACGGTACAACCCTTGAGCATGAAGGTACGACCTTTGAGCACGACGGTACAACCCTTGAGCATGAAGGTACGACCTTTGAGCACGACGGTGCGACCTTGAGCACGACGGTACAACCCTTGAGCATGAAGGTACGACCTTTGAGCACGACGGTACAACCCTTGAGCATGAAGGTACGACCTTTGAGCACGACGGTACAACCCTTGAGCATGAAGGTACGACCTTTGAGCACGACGGTACAACCCTTGAGCACGACGGTGCGACCCTTGAGCACGACGGTGCGACCCTTGAGCACGACGGTGCGACCCTTGAGCACGACGGTACAACCCTTGAGCATGAAGGTACGACCTTTGAGCACGACGGTACAACCCTTGAGCATGAAGGTACGACCTTTGAGCACGACGGTACAACCCTTGAGCATGAAGGTACGACCTTTGAGCACGACGGTACAACCCTTGAGCACGACGGTACAACCCTTGAGCATGAAGGTACGACCTTTGAGCACGACGGTGCGACCCTTGAGCACGACGGTGCGACCCTTGAGCACGACGGTGCGACCCTTGAGCACGACGGTGCGACCCTTGAGTACGACGGTGCGATCCTTAAGCACGAAGGCACGACCCTTGAGCATGAAGGTACGACCTTTGAGCACGACGGTACAACCCTTGAGCATGAAGGTACGACCTTTGAGCACGACGGTACAACCCTTGAGCATGAAGGTACGACCTTTGAGCACGACGGTACAACCCTTGAGCACGACGGTACAACCCTTGAGCACGACGGTACAACCCTTGAGCACGACGGTACAACCCTTGAGCACGACGGTACAACCCTTGAGCATGAAGGTACGACCTTTGAGCACGACGGTACAACCCTTGAGCACGACGGTACAACCCTTGAGCATGAAGGTACGACCTTTGAGCACGACGGTACAACCCTTGAGCATGAAGGTACGACCTTTGAGCACGACGGTACAACCCTTGAGCACGACGGTACAACCCTTGAGCACGACGGTACAACCCTTGAGCACGACGGTACAACCCTTGAGCACGACGGTACAACCCTTGAGCATGAAGGTACGACCTTTGAGCACGACGGTGCGACCCTTGAGCACGACGGTACAACCCTTGAGCACGACGGTACAACCCTTGAGCACGACGGTACAACCCTTGAGCACGACGGTACAACCCTTGAGCACGACGGTGCGACCCTTGAGCACGACGGTACAACCCTTGAGCACGACGGTACAACCCTTGAGCACGACGGTACAACCCTTGAGCACGACGGTGCGACCCTTGAGCACGACGGTACAACCCTTGAGCACGACGGTACAACCCTTGAGCACGACGGTACAACCCTTGAGCACGACGGTGCGACCCTTGAGCACGACGGTGCGACCCTTGAGCACGACGGTACAACCCTTGAGCACGACGGTACAACCCTTGAGCACGACGGTACAACCCTTGAGCACGACGGTGCGACCCTTGAGCACGACGGTACAACCCTTGAGCACGACGGTACAACCCTTGAGCACGACGGTGCGACCCTTGAGCACGACGGTACAACCCTTGAGCACGACGGTACAACCCTTGAGCACGACGGTGCGACCCTTGAGCACGACGGTGCGACCCTTGAGCACGACGGTGCGACCCTTGAGCACGACGGTACAACCCTTGAGCATGAAGGTACGACCTTTGAGCACGACGGTGCGACCTTGAGCACGACGGTACAACCCTTGAGCACGACGGTACAACCCTTGAGCACGACGGTACAACCCTTGAGCATGAAGGTACGACCTTTGAGCACGACGGTGCGACCCTTGAGCACGACGGTACAACCCTTGAGCACGACGGTACAACCCTTGAGCATGAAGGTACGACCTTTGAGCACGACGGTACAACCCTTGAGCACGACGGTACAACCCTTGAGCACGACGGTACAACCCTTGAGCACGACGGTGCGACCCTTGAGCACGACGGTACAACCCTTGAGCACGACGGTACAACCCTTGAGCACGACGGTACAACCCTTGAGCACGACGGTGCGACCCTTGAGCACGACGGTACAACCCTTGAGCACGACGGTGCGACCCTTGAGCACGACGGTGCGACCCTTGAGCACGACGGTGCGACCTTGAGCACGACGGTGCGACCCTTGAGCACGACGGTGCGACCCTTGAGCACGACGGTGCGACCCTTGAGTACGACGGTGCGATCCTTAAGCACGAAGGCACGACCCTTGAGCACGACGGTGCGACCCTTGAGCACGACGGTACAACCCTTGAGCATGAAGGTACGACCTTTGAGCACGACGGTGCGACCCTTGAGCACGACGGTGCGACCCTTGAGCACGACGGTACAACCCTTGAGCACGACGGTGCGACCTTGAGCACGACGGTACAACCCTTGAGCACGACGGTGCGACCCTTGAGCACGACGGTACAACCCTTGAGCATGAAGGTACGACCTTTGAGCACGACGGTGCGACCCTTGAGCACGACGGTACAACCCTTGAGCACGACGGTGCGACCTTGAGCACGACGGTACAACCCTTGAGCACGACGGTGCGACCCTTGAGCACGACGGTGCGACCCTTGAGCACGAAGGCACGACCCTTGAGCAAGACGGTGCGACCCTTGAGCACGACGGTGCGACCCTTGAGCACGACGGTGCGACCCTTGAGCACGACGGTACGACCTTTGAGCACGACGGTACAACCCTTGAGCACGACGGTACAACCCTTGAGTACGACGGTGCGATCCTTAAGCACGAAGGCACGACCCTTGAGCAAGACGGTTCGACCCTTGAGCACGACGGTGCGATTCTTGAGCACGACGGTACAACCCTTGAGCATGAAGGTACGACCTTTGAGCACGACGGTACAACCCTTGAGCACGACGGTGCAACCCTTGAGTACGGCGGTGCGATCCTTAAGCACGGCGGTACGATCCTTGAGTACGACGGTACGACACCTGGGTACGACGGTACGACCCTTAAGCAAGACGTCACGACCCTTGAGCACGACGGAATGATCCTACAGCACGACGGCACGACACCTGGGTACGACGGCCTGGCCATCATACGTCATGGTCGTACCGTCGTGCTCAAGCGTCGTACCGTCGTACTCACAGGATCGCACAATCGTGCCCAAGCATCGTACCGTCGTGCCCAAGCGTCGTACCGTCGTGCTCAAGCATCGTGCCATCGTATCCAAGCGTCGTGCCGTCGTGCTCAAGCGTCGTACCGTCGTGCTCAGAAGGATCGCATCATCCGACAGATCAGAGGAATCACTATCACAAACAACGTAACACACACACACACACACACACACACACACACACACACACACACACACACACACACACACACTACCCAGGTGCCTGACCACACCAGGAGGGGGGCAAGGGGGGAGGCATGTCATGTCCAATCCGCACGTACGTGCAACCCCGTGCCACACGTGTAATGACTAGGGTGCCTCACCCACTGCGAAGGGAACCCCCGCCCATTTTACCTCCCCGCCCTCCACAACACTTCACGCAACCCCCCTTCCCACCACCCCCTTCACTCACTCACCCATCACCGTTCAGCAAATAATGACGGGCGTTTTTATAGCACCGTAATGGCCCGAGTGACGGGCAGAGGTATGTCAGTGGTTTCCGGCACCGTGCCGCGCGAAGAGGGGAGGGGGGGTTAAGAGACGGAACAGGTTAACGAAGAGTTGAAAGAGTTCAGAGGTACAGAGTGTCTCACACAGCCTCTGAACCACTCTGTGTGTTTAGACCCAAAGCTGCCAAATGTCCCTCACCAAGTCTGACCACTGCTGGTCATAATCTGGTCACACTGGGGATGAATCTGGCCTTATGATCAACAGGATCTAACCAGTGGTAAACCAAGTCTGACCACTGCTGGTCATAATCTGGTCACACAGTGGACGAATCTGGCCTTCTGACCAACAGGATCCAACCAGTGGTAAACCAAGTCTGACCACTGCTGGTCATGATCTGGTCACACAGTGGACGAATCTGGCCTTATGATTAACAAGATCCAACCACTGGTAAACCAAGTCTGACCACTGCTGGTCACACAGTGGATGAATCTGGTCTTCTGATTAACAGGATCTAACCACTGGTAAACCAAGTCTGACCACTGTCAAACTGAATCTGACCTTTGACTAACCGAGTCTGACCACTGTTTACGTTACGTCTGACCACTTGATTAACAGATCCTTACCAATGATCAACAACAAAATCTGGACACGATCAATCTGATTACAACGACGGATTAACTTGAATCTGACCTCTGTCACCCTAACCCGACCACTGATTAATATATTTCTGGCCATCAGACTAACAGGAATCGAACCACTTACAGTCTGAGTCTCACGGGTGATGAACAGTTTCGGACCACTGTCTTAACTCAGGTGGGGCAATGTCTGCCCGAGTCGACGCGCTAGTGGAGGAGGAGGAGGAGGTGGGGAAAATCCACGCTGGCCAGGGAGCAACGTGGACACGCTAGTGGAGGAGGAGGAGGTGGGGATAATCCACGCTGGTCAGGAAGCAACGTGGACACGCTAGTGGAGGAGGAGGAGGAGGTGGGGACAATCCACGCTGGCCAGGGAGCAACGTGGACACGCTAATGGAGGAGGAGGAGGTGGAGGTGGGGACAATCCACGCTGGTCAGGGAGCAACGTGGACACGCTAATGGAGGAGGAGGAGGTGGAGGTGGGGACAATCCACGCTGGTCAGGGAGCAACGTGGACACACTAGTGGAGGAGGAGGAGGAGGAGGAGGTGGGGACAATCCACGCTGGTCAGGGAGCAACGTGGACACACTAGTGGAGGAGGAGGAGGAGGAGGAGGTGGGGACAATCCACGCTGGTCAGGGAGCAACGTGGACACACTAGTGGAGGAGGAGGAGGAGGTGGGGACAATCCACGCTGGTCAGGGAGCAACGTGGACACGCTAGTGGAGGAGGAGGTGGAGGTGGGGACAATCCACGCTGGTCAGGGAGCAACGTGGACACGCTAGTGGAGGAGGAGGAGGTGGGGACAATCCACGCTGGTCAGGGAGCAACGTGGACACACTAGTGGAGGAGGAGGTGGAGGTGGGGACAATCCACGCTGGTCAGGGAGCAACGTGGACACGCTAATGGAGGAGGAGGTGGAGGTGGGGATAATCCACGCTGGTCAGGGAGCAACGTGGAACACCCGAGTGAAATTATGACGGACTGACCCGTAGACTTTTGTGTCGTGATACACACACACACACACACACACACACACCTTAGTCTGATGCGTGCGTGCCTGCGCGCGCGTGTGTGTGTGTGTGCATAAATAGGACTTTAGGCAAGATACATAATACAAGGCGAAGAGACGGGGCAACACAGTGTAAAACTATCATCTCCCCGTAACACACACACACACACACACAAAGTCACAGACATGTATACAGACATGTAGACACAAACTCAGTGAGGCCGGCCAGACAGAACACTACAGCGCATCAGCTGTAGCTATTCATGGTGTGCTAAAGCAATCCATCCACGTCCATGATAGACTGAGAGAGAGAGAGAGAGAGAGAGAGAGAGAGAGAGAGAGAGAGAGAGAGAGAGAGAGAGAGAGAGAGAGAGAGAGAGAGAGGTGGGAGGCATCATGTGCCGGGGTTATGTCGGGCCTATACGATGGGTATGGGACGCCCAACTAAACCCTACTTTCATCGCTAGGAGGAGCCAGCGATCAAGACTGTATGGAACGGTCGTATCAGCGACCTTCATCTGCCTCACGTTCTGCAAGGTGACGGGAGGAGGGCGGGACACAGGCCATTGTTTTCACGTGTGAGGTCAGACGTGACCACATTCACGGACGGTCCCGGTGGAGGGAGGAGAGGCGGGCAGCACAGTGAGTGGCCGCCCCCTAGGAATGACACGCTGGTGTCTCCAGACACAAGAGTTGTCTTGAAGGTTACTGCTGGAGGAGGCCGACTGCAGGTGGCGCTAGGTCTCAGCTCGGCACAAAGCCCTTGGCTTCACATAGCCAGTCTTACGCCACCTGTCTTCGAGGGCACAGACACGCCCTCCCTCCTCCAGAGATAACTTAACGTTTTCATAACTTCTCGTGACCCTTCAAAACACTGAGAGAACAATTCCCCCTTTTTTTTTTCTTTACGTGTGTGTTTGTGATACGTCCACGACGCAGGAAGTACGGTAGTGACCCAGAGGTTCTGTTATGACGAGGTGGTTCAACCACGTTGAAAAGTGGGTGAAGGTCTGGAGACTCGAGGTATCGCTCCATGATACAGCGTCGAACCCAGCGGTGCCAACCTCCCCCCCATGTATACGACCCCCGAGACGTCGTATGATGATACAGCAGTGCCCTCCCGATGTACGACCCCCGAAGTGTCGTATGGTATACACTCCCAAACCCCAGAGGTCTCACCCTCATGTATACGACCCCCGAGACGTTGTATGATGTGCAGTGCCAAACCCTAGAGGTGCCATCCCCCGTGCACACAGCAGACTAGGGGGCCAAACCTTGGCTTCTGGTAAAAGCCCAGCAGACCTGATGAAGCAAACTGAATGAAGAGGGACGGGAATGTCTCTCTATCTCTTACTGTTAAGTGTCTACTTGACCAGAAATACCTAATATTATCTTTTCTAGGGACCAGATATGTAAAGAAGTGGACCCACTGTAATACAAACACACACACACACACACACACACACACACACACAGACACACACACACATATATATAAGTGAACGTCTACAATTAAATTTCTTCTTGCGTATTAGAACAAAGCTAATTTCGACACTTCAACAGTAAACAACACAACATTGTCAGTGATTCCTTCCCTTATAAATATACTGTACGTTAGAACAACACATTGTCTACACCTTCCAGTCACGATCAACATTATCATCAAGAAATTCTTTTCGTACAACGTGCAAAGCCTCAGACACACACACACACACACACACACACACACACACACACACACACAGGAGGACCTCAAACACGAAACGTCTGAGGAAAAACATATAAAGATGTGGGGAGGATTGTATTGTTATTGATGCTGACGTCAGGCCTTTGGCGTGTCCCACATCACTTGGGAGAGAGAGGGGGGGGGAAATGCTCATGAGGAGAGCCCCCCTGGGATAACCTCCTGGCCTCCAGGTCCTCGTCAGGAGGTGGCTGGGGGAAAGGGCAGGAGCGAAGGACGGGACGAAGTAGGTATATTCCCCCCTCCCTCTACAATCGCCGAAGCCTCTCTATGGCTCTAGCTCCCTTATGTGAAGGTTATCAATTCGTATTCACAGGTTTCGAAGGTTCAGCAACACAGTCGAGACGGATTCTTAAAAACTAAGAAAAAAGCAATGGGCACATTATCCACACGACACGACCAAAGCAATGGGCAGATTATCCACACGACACGACCAAAGCAATGGGCACATTATCCACACGACACGACCAAAGCAATGGGCAGATTATCCACACGACACGACCCACCATAAATAAAATGTTCAATCACTAAGACCTTCAATACTGTTTCTTCTGAACGTTGCGAAAAAAAAATCAAGGAAAAACAGAGAGACTCTTATTAACCAACCACATTTTAAATTCTCGTGTCTCATTTTCTGTGACGTTTACTGCGTGTGTATGTTTAATGGCCGTGCTGCTGCTGATGGCAATAGAACGCCAGTGTTCTACCTCCCTACAGCGACGGAGGTACGGGTCAGGACAACGGTTTGGGTACACGTTAACATACAATACCATTATATGTTGATACGACATCAGTACGCGGTGGTACCACAGCGTTACGCACACGGCAAGGCAAAGGAAACCTGTCCATTCTCATACACCAGCATCGGGGGATACACATGAAGGCAACAACGCACGTTGATGCAGTCGTGTACGCGATGCAGTAGAGCAAGTGGGCCAACGTGCCCGATGGCCTATTTGCACGTCCTCATCCACTGGAATAACCACCATAACTACAGTATCATCCACCAACATTCTCAAGACAGGATCTCTGTCCCTGTGGCCAGTCATTTTCACGCAGAGCAGAAACAACAATGGACCCAAGAAATGAGCCCTGCGGAAGAACATTTTATTGTACGCAGTTTGGACAAGGGATGTGGTGGGTTGCGTGTCCTCTGTTCGCCACTTTACACGGGCGGGAATTTTCGAAGGTCAGAAACTCCAATTTCATTAACAATCGCTCGTGATGGACACCATTATCAGCCTTTTGTCCGTGCGAGAACACACATTTCTTCAAGAAGTTTTGAGGATTTGTCATGCTGTTCTCTCTCATCTAGGGAAGTCTGTCCTTTGTACGCGCTTTTCCACTTGTCTTCCTGATTATATCTTCTAGTATTTCACAGACTGTGGGCGTCTGTGATGCCCCATCTGTCGTCTACACCACGACTCATCTCTGTCGTCTTCACTGATCCCTTCTCCCGTCGAACTTCTGGCTAACATCTTACGGTGGAGAAATTGCCCATTAAGAAGAGGAAGAAATTGGATAACCTTGTCTTCACTGATCCCTTCTGCCGTCGAACTTCTAGCCAACATCTTATGGTGGAGAAATTGCATTGCCCATTAAGAAGAAGAAGAAGAAATTGGATAACCTTGAAAGAGATATGGACAAGTTCCAAGTGTTAGCGAGGTACATATGGCCGAAGACGTTCCAACCAGCTAGCTGCAGAGGGACGAAGAAGTGACCAATACAGTGAGCAGTGGTTAGCAGTGCCATCTTGCGTTGAGAAAATGAACTTAAAAGAAGATCATCAGACTCGATGGCCCGTCACATGAACGTCACATTAGAAACCCTGTGGAAGTCGAAGGTCAATCAAGTGGTTAGTAAAAATGATCTTCGTTGGTAAGGAGAAGTTCAGATAGGTATTGACGACACTACACCCCCAAGCGAAGCATTACCTCACATTGGTCGACCTGCTTGATGACAACACAAGAGATACGTTGGCGGACGTCCAGTCGACTACAATAAACACTGTTAAGGTAAGAATGGTGAGCCAGAGGGAGAGCTGTCAGCTCTTGCGAAGTTGGCCACTCTGCATGACAGAGAACGAAGACGCCACGAAGACTTTCCAAGGCGTCTTAAGACACAGTGTTGGTGTGAAAGTGTCTTAAGAGAGTGTCGGTGTGACACAACGTCTTAAGACACAGTGTTGGTGTGACACAGCATCGTAAGACACAGTGTTGGTGTGACACAGCGTCTTTGACAATGGTGAGAACTGATCTGAGAGACATCAAGAAGCTGAGCGAGCAAGACGCGACTCATATACTTCTATAATCAATGTTGAAATATCATATTGTACGATCAAATGGCTGGAGAACTAACGATCGATAACGAAGAACTCGTGACACACACACACACACACACACACACTGTGGTGTAGCGGTTAGCGTTCACTGACCCTCATGCACGCACGGACCGCCTGGGATCAAACCCACATAAGTTCGAATCCTGGTCGCGGGAGTCGGTCCACAGTTCACCCAGCTGTTCATCCTCCTCAATGGTGCTAATCAATAAAATGGGTGCACTTACCTTAGGGTAATGTGTGTGTGTGTGTGTGTTTTTTTTTTTTTTTTATTTTCCAAAAGAAGGAACAGAGAAGAGGGCCAGGTGAGGATATTCCCTCAAAGGCCCAGTCCTCTGTTCTTAACGCTACCTCGCTATCGCGGGAAATAGCGAATAGTATGAAAAAAAAAAATATATATATATATATATATATATATATATGTGTGTGTGTGTGTGTGTGTGTGTGTGTGTGTGTGTGTGTAAGAGTAAAGACATGGTACATATATCTAAGATTAAGAGACGGGGCAACACGAGTTAAAACTCTCTCCCGGTAACACAAAAAATAGTAATCACAGACAGACAGACACACCACACAAAGACACCACACAAGAGCACACACACACACAGACACCACACAAGAGCACACACACACACAGACACACAAGATCAACTCACCAGGACGTAGACATCAACAGGTTCATCGTAGGGTTTGAGGTCCCGCGTCAGGAGGATGGCTCGGAACCGTACTGTGGGGCGGGAGAGAAAGAGAGAGATAAGGAGTGGCAATGAGGGACACAGAAGTATTGGTGCTGTGGCCAGCCAACCCGCACCACCCGGCCAGTGGGAGGGGGAAGGTCTGAGTGAGCGAGGCACACACACACACACACACACACACACACACACACACGTAGAAACACTCAAGAAAAAAAAAAAGAGTTACTTGGAATGCAAGTCCACACACTTGACAAATCATCGTATGCAAATGATCACAGTAGTGCTTATAGTAAGGGATGGGCCACAATCCTTTACAGGGAAGAAATGAAAAAGAATAAAGAATTGAATGAGCAGAAAATTCTTTTATGTACAAAAATGAAATGCATGACAATAAGAAATTACCTTCAGCTTATAAGGTCCACGTGTAAACAAGGCTAATCAAAACTAATCAAGTCTCACGCCTGAAGCAGTTGTGTGGAAAACTTATATATAAAGATGAAAAGCACATGTAAATGAAAATTACACACACACACACACACACATATATATATATATATATATATATATATATATATATATATATATATATATATATATATATATATATTCCTATGAGTCCATGGGGAAATGAAACACGATAAGTTCCCAAGTGCACTTTCGTGTAATAATCACATCATCAGGGGAGATACAAGAAAGAAACATAAGTCAGTTGACATACAACAAAGAGACGTAGCTAGGACGTCATTTGGTAAATCAAGATATATATATATATATATATATATATATATATATATATATATATATATATATATATATATATATCACGAAATATCTCCCTGCATACAGAAGAGAGGATACGTAACAGCAGTACGTGTGGGGTAAACCCTCACAGATACAAGCCAGCGATGGCCAGCTAACTTGTTATGCACCGACACAGCAGCACAAGATGCTCCGACCAAAACTCTTCATCCGGGTGCCTCACCTCCTCCTGCATGTACAAGGAGGGGCGGCGGCACACGGCCCTATCCTCCTGGGTAAAGATGGGGTCGGCATGCTAGGAGATGTTCAATGCCGACCCCACCTTACGGAGAACATACCTAGTACCCTCCCTCCCCCTCCGCCACCTCCCGGTCAAGTGGCGCCCACGGCCGCCAGGAAGAACGCGCGCCAGAGTTCAGACCATGCGCGTCAGGCTCGACCAGCAGTGCGTCAGGATCATCCACTTCACCCGCCATGTGCATGACAACACTCCCGCCAGGAAGGTGCTGTAGCACATGGCTGGAGGAACTCTCCCACTGAAGATCACAGTGTGGCACAGATGAGCTGGGTGTAAGTGAAGATCACAGTGTGGCACAGATGAGCTGGGTGTAACTGAAGATCACAGTGTGGCACAGATGAGCTGGGTGTAACTGAAGATCACAGTGTGGCACAGATGAGCTGGGTGTAACTGAAGATCACAGTGTGGCACAGATGAGCTGGGTGTAACTGAAGATCACAGTGTGGCACAGATGAGCTGGGTGTAACTGAAGATCACAGTGTGGCACAGATGAGCTGGGTGTAACTGAAGATCACAGTGTGGCACAGATGAGCTGGGTGTAACTGAAGATCACAGTGTGGCACAGATGAGCTGGGTGTAACTGAAGATCACAGTGTGGCACAGATGAGCTCGGTGTAACTGAAGATCACAGTGTGGCACAGATGAGCTGGGTGTAACTGAAGATCACAGTGTGGCACAGATGAGCTGGGTGTAACTGAAGATCACAGTGTGGCACAGATGAGCTCGGTGTAACTGAAGATCACAGTGTGGCACAGATGAGCTGGGTGTAAACTTGAAGACGATCACGTCCCCAAGTCCCACTTGGCTCCCTCACTCGGGTGTGGTGGCGGCTGAGAGCCAGCCTGCGCGGCCACTGCCCACGGACGTAGTCAACAAATATCACGTCATCATCCAGCCACCACCTGCACGTGATATAACGAACGTACGTACGTGTTGCTCATCCCACGATGACGCAAAATCACCGCAATGCTAGCTAGTGTCCTCACTATCATCTTCCTCTCTGTACCACAGTCTTTCACATCAAGGCAAACGACTTTCTCCTCATCGTTCCTTCTCCATGTCTGCTTCTCACCATTCCCACCCTCACTCTCTGCCACCTCTGTACCTTGGGGGACGATGGCCAGTACGCAGCAGACGACCCCCTCCTGTGTGGGAGGTCAGGACTGTTCTTCCTCCGTCGTATGCCAAGTGTCTGCCGACTACAGCGTGGAGTTCTTTCTTGGCTCTGATTTACCCGAGCACACATATTCCACCACATGTCCGCCTCATACATTATACCAGGGTATCGACCCATGTGGCTCTTGGGAATTAATACTACGATACCGAAGTAGGTTTCCCAAGGTTCGAGGCTCACTTTACTCACTGTATCTACTCTTTTCACTAGATGGAATGAGCGAAATCAATATTTTTTTTTTTCTTTTCGTTCATAGTGATAACGACATCATAGTTGCAGATGCCTACGTTAGAGAGGGTCTTACAGAACCCGTCACGCGCTTGCCTGTTCATACCCGAGTGTCCAGACTGATCCATGGGGTCAAGGCCAGCCATAGCGAGGGAGTGGAGGCATATGACCTCGTCCCCTGTGTGTATAGCCACAGAGCCGCCGCCACAACCACTATACCTCCTGCAGCTCCCTACATCAGCATTCGTGAGTCGGTTCCTCATGTAATCAATAATGATCAGAGGGGGAGGAAAAAAAAAATGGGTAAATACATGACGGTGTGAAAGAGCGAGTGAAGCTGAAGGAACAGCAGAGACAGACCCACCTCGACTGCACGTATGGTAGGGAAGCAGTTTCCCTCAGCGCCACCAGAGACGGGACAAGGGAAGCAGTTTCCCTCAGCGCCACCAGAGACGGGACAAGGGAAGCAGTTTCCCTCGGCGCCACCAGAGACGGGACAAGGGAAGCAGTTTCCCTCAGCGCCACCAGAGACGGGACAAGGGAAGCAGTTTCCCTCGGCGCCACCAGAGACGGGACAAGGGAAGCAGTTTCCCTCAGCGCCACCAGAGACGGGACAACAGGAGCTTTTCCTAACAACATGATTTTCTAAAAGACGTTTTTAACCCCCTTTTTTCCCCACCGTGCTTTTACAAATGAGGGGGGGGTCAAAAATGGGGGGGTTTTTAAAAGGGTTTCCCAAACATGACGTTTTTAAAAATGGGGGTTTTCCCTCAAACAGGGGGTTTTTGAAAACCGGGGGTTTTCCAAACAGGCCCCCCAAAAAAAAATTGGCCCACAAGGGGGAGTTTTGAAAATTTATTTTTCCCCAAAAAGGGGTTTTCCTTTAAAATGGGGGTTTTCCTAAACATGGGTTTCCGCCAAACCCATGAGGAAAACGAGCCCGGGTCCAACTGACTTTGTACAAATGGGGTTTTTCTAAAATGACGTTTTCCCTTAAAAATTGACTTTTCCCCCTTACCATGTGGTTTTTAAAATGAGGTTTTTTTCCAAAGGGAGTTTTCTAAAATGAGGGGTTTTAAAATTGCGTTTTTAAAACCATGAGGCCCACCTGGCTTTTTCCCAAAACATAAGGTTTTCTAACCAACTTTTGGGTTTTCCCCAAAATGAGGGTTTTCCCTACCATAGGCCCAAACTTTTGGCTTTTAAAAAAGGGGTTTTTCCCCTTCAAAATGAGCGTTTCCCTCCCCAACATGAGGTTTTCTCACAACATGGGGTTTTTCCTCAAACATGGCGTTTTCCTACAAATGGGTTTTTCCCTCACAACAGGAGCGTTTTCCTCAAAACCCATGAGGTTTTCTCACAAATGGCTTTTTTCCCTCACAACATGGCGTTTCCTCAAAACCCATGACGTTTTTCCCTCACAACATGGGGTTTTTCCCTCAAACATGGCTTTTTTCCCTCACAACATGAGCGTTTCCCTCACAACATGAGCGTTTTCCTCACAACATGAGCGTTTCCCCTTCAAAAAATGACCCTTTTTTCCTCAAAATGGCTTTTTCCCTCAAAAATGGCTTTTTCCTCAAACATGGGCTTTTTCCCTCAAAACATGAGGTTTCCCTCACAAATGGGGTTTTTCCCTCAAACATGTGCTTTTTCCCTCAAAACATGAGGTTCCCTCAAAACAGGGAGCGTTTCCCTAAACAACATGGGGCTTTTCCCCTCACAACATGAGCGTTTTCTAAAAATGGCTTTTTTCCTCCAAATGGCTTTTCCCGCTCACAACATGAGCGTTTTCCTCACAACATGAGCGTTTCCTACAACATGGCGTTTTTAAAAGAAAAAATGAGCCCTCCTACAACAAAAACAGATGTGTTCCCTACTGGTCCATGATTTTTTTTTGGGCCCACTGAGTGTGTCCCACATTTGGGGCGAGTGTGAAAAAAACGGATCCAGGAAGTCTGTCTATGAGTGAAAACCTAACGTATAAACGCCAAAGTAAACGATTAAATCCCATATATTATTATATATTATATTTTATATATATATATCTTTTTATATTTATTCTGCTTTGTCGTTTGTCCCCCGCGTTTGCGGGGTTTTAAGCGCAAGGAAACGGGACGAAAGAAAGGGCCCCAAACCCCCCCCTTATAACATGTATAGGCACAAAACGTCCCACACGAAAATATACATACCTATACATCTCAATGTCACCATATATATATACACATACAGAACTTTCATATAAAACCATGCACACAATTCACATGTCTGCCTTTATTCATTCCCATCGCCACCTCGCCCAATGGAATACCATCCCCCCCCCCCCTTTTGTTTTGCGGGGTAGCGCTAGGAAAAAACAATAAAAATATTCCTATGAGTCCACGGGGGAAAAAGAAAAAACGATAAGTTCCCAAGTACCTTTCGTGTAATAAACACATCATCAGGGGGAAAAAGAAGAAAAGAAATATGTCAGTTGTTTTTCCCAAAAGGCGTCCTAGCTTTGTATTTGGTGTATATCAATGATTATATTCTTCCCGTGTCTCCCCTTTATGATTTTGTTATTCACGAAAGTGCATTGGGAAAATTTTTCGTGTTTCATTTTCCCCTGGACTCATAGGATTTTTTTGATCACGCGCAACCTTGTGGCCCTTTTCCAAAATATATATATATATAATTAATTTTATATATATATTATAATATATATTTTATATATATATTTTATAATTTAATATATTTTATTTTAATATATATGCCAAAACCCTTTCTGAGCGAATCCCAAATATGAGAGAGGAAAAAAAACCCCTTATAAACTGGGTCATATTATGAGCGTACCACACGACAGTGAGTATGAGGATAGAGGAAGAAGAGGAACAGGAAGGTCCTTTTTTTTTTTTTTCCCAGGGCGTTTTTTTTTTTTCCTATTTTTCTCTCTCTCTCTTTTCTCTCTCTTTCCCCCTTCTCTCTTCTTCTCTCTTCAAAGGGGGTTTAAGGGGGTTAAAATACTGGGGGGGCCCGGTGGGGGGTTACCCGTCTGTCCAGGTTGTACCCCGGGTTGGGGCGGGGTGAGGATCGTGAGGAACTTGCTCTTGAAGACCAGGTCGGTGGAGCGCTTGAAGACGGTGTCCAGCCCCTCATGACCCTCCACTCTCAGCTGCCACTGACCCGACTCGCTCGTGTCGGGAACCTGCGACGTAAGACGTGTTAAGTCATCTCTCACAAGGTCAGGGGATTTCACTTTATCCTGTCCTTATGGAGTAACCATGTTAGCAGTTCGGCTACGCGACACTCAGCCACCTATTACGTTTCATGATCACCGTTTTACCCCGACGGCTCCTGATAGATGGCGTTGTGGTCATGATGTCTGTTTCTTTCCTTACACGCCTAGGCTTTTGGATCTTCTGAATTTCTTTTGTATTTCCTAACTAACGTCTACGACCTGTCCCTTTTAACAGGCAGGTCAAGCTTGCACTCTGTCGATAACTCTTAAATCGTTTCTATTTATCTCCCTTATCCCCTTCTCTAAGCTATGTATGCCTGGGAAGCCTACATGCTATGTATGCCTGGGAAGCCTACATGCTATGTATGCCTGGGAAGCCTACATGCTATGTATGCCTGGGAAGCCTACATGCTATGTATGCCTGGGAAGCCTACATGCTATGTATGCCTGGGAAGCCTACATGCTATGTATGCCTGGGAAGCCTACATGCTATGTATGCCTGGGAAGCCTACATGCTATGTATGCCTGGGAAGCCTACATGCTATGTATGCCTGGGAAGCCTACATGCTATGTATGCCTGGGAAGCCTAGCTGCTATGTATGCCTGTGAAGCCTAGCTGCTATATATGCCTGGGAAGCCTACATGCTATGTATGCCTGGGAAGCCTACATGCTATGTATGCCTGGGAAGCCTACATGCTATGTATGCCTGGGAAGCCTACATGCTATGTATGCCTGGGAAGCCTACATGCTATGTATGCCTGTGAAGCCTAGCTGCTATATATGCCTGGGAAGCCTACATGCTATGTATGCCTGGGAAGCCTACATGCTATGTATGCCTGGGAAGCCTACATGCTATGTATGCCTGGGAAGCCTACATGCTATGTATGCCTGGGAAGCCTACATGCTATGTATGCCTGGGAAGCCTACATGCTATGTATGCCTGTGAAGCCTAGCTGCTATGTATGCCTGGGAAGCCTAGCTGCTATGTATGCCTGGGAAGCCTACATGCTATGTATGCCTGGGAAGCCTACATGCTATGTATGCCTGGGAAGCCTACATGCTATGTATGCCTGTGAAGCCTAGCTGCTATATATGCCTGTGAAGCCTAGCTGCTATGTATGCCTGGGAAGCCTACATGCTATGTATGCCTGGGAAGCCTAGCTGCTATATATGCCTGGGAACCTAGCTGCTATATATGCCTGGAAGCCTAGCTGCTATGTATGCCTGTGAAGCCTAGCTGCTATATATGCCTGGGAAGCCTAGCTGCTATATATGCCTGGGAACCTAGCTGCTATATATGCCTGGGAACCTAGCTGCTATATATGCCTGGGAACCTAGCTGCTATATATGCCTGGGAAGCCTAGCTGCTATATATGCCTGGGAAGCCTAGCTGCTATATATGCCTGTGAAGCCTAGCTGCTATGTATGCCTGGGAAGCCTAGCTGCTATGTATGCCTGGGAAGCCTAGCTGCTATATATGCCTGGGAAGCCTAGCTGCTATATATGCCTGGGAAGCCTAGCTGCTATATATGCCTGGGAACCTAGCTGCTATATATGCCTGGGAACCTAGCTGCTATATATGCCTGGGAACCTAGCTGCTATATATGCCTGGGAAGCCTACATGCTATGTATGCCTGGGAAGCCTAGCTGCTATATATGCCTGGGAACCTAGCTGCTATATATGCCTGGGAACCTAGCTGCTATATATGCCTGGGAAGCCTACATGCTATGTATGCCTGTGAAGCCTAGCTGCTATATATGCCTGGGAACCTAGCTGCTATATATGCCTGGGAACCTAGCTGCTATATATGCCTGGGAAGCCTAGCTGCTATGTATGCCTGGGAAGCTAGCTGCTATATATGCCTGGGAACCTAGCTGCTATATATGCCTGTGAAGCCTAGCTGCTATATATGCCTGGGAAGCCTACATGCTATGTATGCCTGGGAAGCCTACATGCTATGTATGCCTGGGAAGCTAGCTGCTATATATGCCTGGGAACCTAGCTGCTATATATGCCTGTGAAGCTAGCTGCTATATATGCCTGTGAAGCCTAGCTGCTATATATGCCTGTGAAGCCTAGCTGCTATGTATGCCTGTGAAGCCTAGCTGCTATATATGCCTGTGAAGCCTAGCTGCTATGTATGCCTGGGAAGCCTACATGCTATGTATGCCTGTGAAGCCTAGCTGCTATATATGCCTGGGAACCTAGCTGCTATATATGCCTGGGAAGCCTACATGCTATGTATGCCTGTGAAGCCTAGCTGCTATATATGCCTGGGAAGCCTAGCTGCTATATATGCCTGGGAAGCCTAGCTGCTATATATGCCTGGGAAGCCTAGCTGCTATATATGCCTGGGAAGCCTAGCTGCTATATATGCCTGGGAAGCCTAGCTGCTATATATGCCTGTGAAGCTAGCTGCTATATATGCCTGTGAAGCTAGCTGCTATATATGCCTGGGAAGCCTACATGCTATGTATGCCTGGGAAGCCTAGCTGCTATATATGCCTGGGAACCTAGCTGCTATATATGCCTGGGAAGCCTACATGCTATGTATGCCTGGGAAGCCTAGCTGCTATATATGCCTGGGAAACCTAGCTGCTATATATGCCTGGGAAGCCTAGCTGCTATATATGCCTGTGAAGCCTAGCTGCTATGTATGCCTGGGAAGCCTAGCTGCTATGTATGCCTGTGAAGCCTAGCTGCTATATATGCCTGTGAAGCCTAGCTGCTATGTATGCCTGGGAAGCCTAGCTGCTATGTATGCCTGGGAAGCCTAGCTGCTATGTATGCCTGGGAAGCCTAGCTGCTATGTATGCCTGGGAAGCCTAGCTGCTATATATGCCTGGGAAGCCTAGCTGCTATATATGCCTGGGAAGCCTAGCTGCTATATATGCCTGGGAAGCCTAGCTGCTATATATGCCTGGGAAGCCTAGCTGCTATATATGCCTGTGAAGCCTAGATGCTATGTATGCCTGTGAAGCCTAGCTGCTATATATGCCTGGGAAGCCTAGCTGCTATGTATGCCTGGGAAGCCTAGCTGCTATATATGCCTGGGAAGCCTACATGCTATGTATGCCTGTGAAGCCTAGCTGCTATGTATGCCTGTGATGCCTCGCTGATACTCATACATAAGGGGCTAGAAGGGATCATAAATAAAGGGAGTACAGATGGATAACCGGTGCATTATAGAATGATGATTACAAGTGTGTGGTGATGATGATGATGTAGCGTGAAGAAGTTATATTAGAACAGTGGGTAGAGGACGAGTGTCGTAGTATGATGTGGTCGTGCTAAACTTATGGCAAGGTGATAGGTTGGTGAATATGACATTATAGTAGGTGGTATGAGGAGGGGGGGAGAAGGCGACTGCTGGATAGATGTAATGAGAAGGGGAGAGGGAGAAGGGGACTGCTGGATAGATGTAATGAGAAGGGGAGAGGGAGAAGAAGGGGACTGCTGGATAGATGTAATGAGAAGGGGAGAGAGAGAAGGGGACTGCTGGATAGATGTAATTAGAAGGACTGACTCAGAGTTGGGAACAGGATCGAGGAAGATGCTGCAGGAGTTGACTCGGGATAGAGATACTGGTCAGAAATTGGGGATAGTACAGAGGAAGATGCTAGAGGGGATGACTGGGATAGACGAAGAAGGTGCTGGAGGAGTGGACTGATGAGTAGCAGATGCAATGGACACATATCGTGTAGGGAGGTGGTATGGTATGGACGGGGCAACTGTCTCACACTAAACGAGTCGACCTAGTTTGTAAAGTGGGAGGAAAGATAAGTACAAAGTATTCTTATAAGTGCACACAAGCCCGTGGCAACTGCTGCGTGGCCTATATACACCTGATCCCACCCTGTATACACCTGATCCCACCCTGTATACACCTGATCCCACCCATTAAACTAGGAATGGAGTAATGACAGGATAAAGAAAAAAAAAAATAACATTAATGCATTGAGAAGCTGACAATGAACATACGAGTTTTTCGCCGTTAAGAGAGAAAAAAAAATAGGATACAGTACGTAAATGCCGTATGATTTCAACAAAGTTAATTGCTACATTACGTTCAGCGGAACGTGAAACACAAAGGCAGGACCAAACACAAGGGTAAGGGGGAGGTGTAAGGTGATCAAGTCACGTCAGCCGGAGAAAATCAATGTTACACGACCGTCCGTCAGGTACACATGCCAAGAGGATAAGTTTACCTGTTCTCTCTCTCTCACTGCCATACAACCAGAGGGTATCATAGTGTCTCGTCCTCGACCTCACGTCTGGTATGGAATACGGGAATACTGGTGGACAAATGGTGAACGTAAGTCACACATAAGCCCTCACACTAGTTAGGTTTGAGACGTTGTATGCTCTGAAGAATCTGTCCTGGGATCTAATATATATATATATATATATATATATATATATATATATATATATATATATATATATATTATCCCTGGGGATAGGGGAGAAAGAATACTTCCCACGTTTTCCCTGCGTGTCGGAGAAGGCGACTAAAAGGGGAGGGAGCTGGAAAAGGGCTGGAAATCCTCCTCTCCCGTTTTGATTTTCCAAAAGAAGAAATAGAGAAGGGGGCCAAGTGAGGATACTCCCTCTAACGCTGTCCTCTGTTCTTAGCGCTACCTCGCTGGCGCGGGAAATGGAGAATATGTATGAAAAATAATATATATATATATATATATATATATATATATATATATATATATATATATATATATACACCTTTGTTTTTTTTGCGCTACCTCCCTAACGCGGTAGACGGCGATTAAGTATTCTAATAATAATAACAATAATAATAATACTAATAATAATGATAATAATAATATAATTGGAACGATGTGGTATACCGGGGTCGACGAGCTGTCAATGGATTGAACCAGGGCGTGTGAAGCGTCTGGGGTAAATCATGGAAAGTTTTGTGGGGCCTGGATGTGGAAAGGGAGCTGTGGCTTCGGTGCATTATTACATGACAGCTAGAGACTGAATGTGAACGAATGTGGCCTTTGTTGTCTTTTCCTAGCGCTACCTCGCGCACATGCGGGGGAGGGGGTTGTTATTTCACGTGTGGCGAGGTGGCGATGAGAATGAATAAAGGCAGACAGTATGAATTATGTACATGTGTATATATGTCTGTGTGTGTATATATATGTATACATTGAGATGTATAGGTATGTATATTTGCGTGTGTGGACGTGTATGTATATACATGTGTATGGGGGTGGGTTGGGCCATTTCTTTCGTCTGTTTCCTTGCGCTACCTCGCAAACGCGGGAGACAGCGACAAAGCAAAATAAAAAGTAAAATATATATATATATATATATATATATATATATATATATATATATATATATATATATATATACACACACACACACACATACATCAGTATCAACAATAATGCTAGGTTGTAATATATCAAAATTTGTAAACGACACAAAACTATTTTCCAACTCTACAACTGACAATGAACGTCTCGATCTACAAGCGCGCTTATATACTTCGGTACATTTGGCTGCCGTGTGGTATACGAATTCGGATAAAACACGCCAAAACTTACAGCTCGACAGCAAAAATCGAATAGGAAATTACGGCCTGAACTTGGCCGAGCTACTTAACGTAAATGTGAAAAGAAATTTAGGGTGTAACAATCTCAGATGACCTAAAGCTAAGGCAACATCGCACAAAAGAAGTAATGAATAGACATAAAAAAAAATTCTGATCTTCGGAGGGTAGTAGGCCATTTAAATTCAACCCCACAGAAATCCTCCTCATTGCATGTAATTGAGTGGCGCGTCTCCACCTTGAATACAGCACTCACCTCCTGTCGCCGTACTTGGAAAAAAAGAGAAAAAAAAAGAGAGACGACGTAGAAGAGAGACATATATAGCTCACCAGCGAGGGAGGGACCAAGACGATTCCTGGAGACCGAGGAACAGCAGGCTGTAAGCTTAGCCCATCTCGACGACCTCAGCTTATTTAGTCATCAACAGTGAAGGTGGTTGGGAGGTGAGCTCATACAACGAATTTCGCAACCATCCGGGCTTTCATCAGTCTCCACCCGGGCGACATTATAAAAAGAAGAGACCAAACTCCTCCCAACATGGAAGGAAGCGTTTCAGTGTTAACAGGGCAATGTGTCTCCTTCTCTGTTGATGTATGGCATGTGAGGCCCAGTATAACTGGTGGTAAGAGCCAACCCTATGTATGCGTTGTAGAACAGGCTATGACTGATGTAACCTGCGCCTACAAAATCATAAAGCAGACATTTGTTTTTTATCATTATTGCTCGACAGCCTTATCTGCTTTGCCCTCTTTCTGCGCTAAAACTCTTTCGCGTCTGATTTCTTCTATGACGACACAACTCCAATATAAGCCAGCGGTATGTTTGATGTTTACGTGTCTTGAGAGAATGTACATGGCCCTCTGAACTCATGGAATGCCTCAACTCAGCTCATTTTTCTTTGGAATCAATCAGTTATTTTACTCTTCCAATAATCTAGTTTGAGTGATTTTTTCAGTGATACCGACCAGTACTTTAGCGCACTTTCCCTATCCCCCCTTTCTGAAAAAAATGGACACATTCTCCCCCTTCTTTCCTTCCTTAGCACCGACTCATCTTCCTTCGAGTTCCAGAAAATTATAATAGCAGAACACTGAATGTGTCTGTTCCTTCCCTGAACACACATAGTGTGTGTGTGTGTGTGTGTGTGTGTGTGTGTGTGTGTGTGTGTGTGTGTACACTTAATATAGAAAGAAGATAAACAAATGGTTCTGTTGACGATCGAGTTAAGATTTGATGTTTCCATGGCATGTACGTGTTGTTCATGTTGTATGAGAGTATCCTTGAGTGTAGATAGATATCATTTGAGTCCTGAGAGACTTACGTATGGATGCAACACTGTGAGGAGATACGTGATTATAAATATGCAAAAATACGTCCTTGGATAGAGTTATGGATAATCACATGAATCTTACCAGATAAATTAAGAAAAAAATCTGTCTACCTTCCTATGAAAAATAAAATGACAACCTTAGACGACCAAACGAAGGGAAACAGGAACAAATGAAAGATGAAGACAATGAAAAAAGAATATAAAGGGGTTGCCAATTCTGACTAGGTTTTCAATCAGGCTTCCTAAATGGTAACGGCTGTAAAGGTATTACTGACTGCTGTTTCTTCGAACCTTCCTACGCTTCCTATAGTAGATAGAGCAATTCTGCCGTATTACTGTTGTATTTCTGTATATATGTTTACGCTTTCTATGACACGAGTTATAGCAGTAGACCGTAGTACTGCGGCATTTCTGAAACTATCATACAATTAAGCTTTCTGTAATGGCTATATAGCTATGGGCCATATTACCTCTATATGTTTGAACTAGGCTTCCGATAATGACTATATATATATATATATATATATATATATATATATATATATATATATATATATATATATATAGCTGTAGATAACATGATCGCTGTATTTCTACAATGTCCATGAACCCCCATCCAAAACACGATCATATTCTGGCACTCTTCTCGGGTAAAACATTAACATACACAGATTAGCAAGTAACAGAAGACCTTAACAATTCTATAATAATAATAATACAAGACATCCAACACCTGCATGATCACTGGACTGCTAAAACTACCACCTCAAAAAAAAAAAAAAAGCGAAACGTTGTTCGATCAATCAGCCAAAGAGATCGCCTGACATCATTTCTCCAGGAACGTCTTGAGGGCTGACTCTACAAAAAGTAATCGACTTTTACGTGTGAATTTCATTGTTGGTCTGCGGTGGGGGTATCTCAAGGCAGACGCCTACAGAGCGAGAGAAAGTCTGGAAGACCTCGTCTACACCAACTACTTCCCAGAGCAAGCAATTATGACATTCTCTACAACACACCCCCCAAACACAGAGGGAGGGAGGGGGACACACAAAAAACTAATCACTTCGCTAACCTTATTATCCAGCCAAATCAATCAACTCCAGTGGTGAATTTACACCAGGCGAACAGCCAGACGTACGAGTCTGACTTATGAACAGAGGAAGAGAACAAAAAAATACACAGTATAAGTTAACCACAAAGACAGTCTACTTTTTGTTCATGGGGCAAGATTGATCAATCATCATTATGGTATCGAAATACGCGCACACTGGCTTACCCTGGACGGTCGGTCTCCCGTGACGCTCGGTCCACTGCTGCGCACAGCGTCGCTTCAACTCAAGTGTTGACGTCAACACTCGTTGCCAAGAGCGGGCGTCACCTGACTCGAGTCAACTGGTGACTTAGGTTCTACTGAAAGTGGGTACGATAATCTGGTCCTCTACCGGTGTTTAACCTAATCACATCATTATCAGCACTAACAGCTATTCGTCTAATACGATATGCAACGCATATGTGTCAAATTATCCATAAAATCGCTTTTTTTAAATCCCACATCCCTCAAGTTCTTTTTTTAATGTCCTCCAAATTTCCCTAAACTCGTTCGTTAAGTCGTAAAGTCGTACATTATGTTCCAAATGTCTCAGTGTCATATTTTGTCCAAGGTTCTCGTTAAATCTATTATTCTGTCCACAATTTCTGGTGAAATCTATTTTGTCCAAACTTTCTCATGAAATCTATCAAACTCTGTGTCCCAGATTTCTCATAGTCTTACTTTGTCCCAAATCTCTCACAAAACCTCTCATATTGTCCAAACTTTCTCATAAAAATCTCTCATCATGTCTAAAGTTCCTCAGAAAGTCTCTTACATTGTCCCGAATTTCTTATATACCATATGTCGACTGCTTCCAACATTCAAACGTACACCCGTCCACTTTGACAACGTACAATCGTCATTCATCAAAATACGCTGTGGTTTGAGGCCTTAAACTTTTGAGTTACCCAATACACTAAGAAGACATTAGACAATTCGTAATACTTTATATATCAAGCCTGAATCACAGTCTAACGACACACCATTGTTAGGATTTCGAATAATGATTAATATGAGTCACTCAAACCATCATCAGTTGCTCCCCGGTGGTGCAAAAGCTGAGCTGCGTCACAGGACCGTCTGGTCTGGTCCGTCACAGTAACGGTGGCACGGGAGACGTTTCGCGCTCAAGGAACGTGACAGAAATGACCATCTTTGTCTGATCACTGCCCAAACGTCGTACCGTAGTGCTCAGGATAGATGCACTTGGTAACTTATCGTGTTTCCTTCTAAATCCATGGGGAAAGGAAACACGGGAAGTTCCCAAGTGCACTTTCACGTGATGATCACATCATCAGGGGAGATACAAGACAGAAATATCACAGTCAGTTGATATACACGGAAGAGACGTAGCTAGGACGCCATTTGGTAAACAACCACTACCCGAATAGAGAGGTCGGGTGCGTTCAAGTCTGGCAACATGCGTATCATGAGATTTATGATGCGGACGAAAAAAAAAAAGGGAGTTTGAATATCTTAACAATAAAGCTATCTAATTTGTATATACCTTCACGTATATGAATGTTACAATTCTTTGTGTATTTACTAATCGAAGATTCGATGATAATTTCTCGTGGTAACGGAGTTAGTTCATAACTGAGAAGGCATTACTCCAGTCAATAAGATGATCATAATTCTTAACATGATTAAAAAATGCATCATCAATAAACTCTGGAATGCATATACGTAGTGCTCTAAGGAACACAGACTGGTATGATAATGATTTAACTGTCATGTTAAGCTGAGTAATAATGGATATGAGCAAACATTGGAAGGTTTTTCTGTATCTGCTAAACTTAAAACATGTTTCCATACCTATGGATAATGCAATCTAAAAATCATAACACCATTATGCTCAATTTCTACGGTAAAGATGATGGAAGGTAATAAATGGATAAGTAAAGTGAGAAATGTTTGTTGATTTTCATTTGTTGGCCAAACAAAAGAATATCATCTAAATATCTAAACCAAATTGCATTAGAGGGCAAGATATCCTTTAGTAACTCTATTTCAAAGAGTGCTATGTTAAGATTACTTAATGCAAGTGAAAGAGGGTTACCCATTGCCATCCCAAATTTTTGAGCATAATATTCGCCATTAAATTGCAATACACAAGTCATTTATACATAATTTCATCAATTCAATAAAAACAGACTTTAAAACAGGCAAGTGAATAATATCCAAGACATCAGCTAAATATTCTAAGACGTCATCAACCGCAACTTTTGTGAACAGAGATGAAACCTCTTAGAACATTTAATCAGGCACGCACCAGAAAGTTATACAGGCTGTGTTTATAGAGTGCCATGTAAAGACTGTGATATGTTTTATGTTGGGTAGACTGGTAAGGAACTTTCTGTTTAAGTAACATGAATACAAGGAGAAGACAAGAATCAAATGCCTTGTTTAATCATGCTAAAAATTATGATAATTGTATCTAATGAAGTAATGCTATCTCAGTTATCAACTCTAACTCCTGTACCACGAGAAATATAATTGAATCCTCTATCACTAAATACACAAAGAATTGCAACATTCATATTAGTGAAGGTCTATACAAATTGGAGAGCTTTATTGTTGTAAACAGTTTCCATTTTTTTGTCCACAAAATAAATTCTAAGATACTCAAGTTGCCAAACTTCAGCGCACCCGACCTCCATTCTGGTAGTCACTTGTTTACCAAATGGCGTCCTAGCTACGTCTCTTCCTTGTATATCAAATAACTGATATATTTCTGTCTTGTATCTCCCCTGATGATGTGATCATTCCACGAAAGTGCACTTGGGAACGTATGGCGTTTCATTTTCCCGTGGATTAGAAGGAATTTAGTAGATCACGTGCTCAATTGTAACCTTTTCCAATATACATACATATAAAGTCAATTCATTATGTAAACACACGTCATGACCAAACCCCACCTCATACAGACCTCTTCATTCATCATAGCATTACCTCTTCATTCATCATAGCACTACCTCTTCATTCATCAGAGAATTACCTCTTCATTCATCAGAGCACTACCTCTTCATTCATCAGAGCATTACCTCTTCTATCAAAAACATCTAATTTTTTCCTCTTCAATCATTTTACATCATGCTGATTTCTCAACCCCAAAAATAATTTTTTTTTTGGCGACCGTAACAAGCACGAGACGAGACCTCTCTCTCTCTCTCTCTCTCTCTCCCCTGGCATCACCGTCCCACGACGAGCCTAGCCATTCATCTTCTCTCTGCTAGGTTCGGCTTCGAACTTCTATATCAACCACAGTTACTGGTCCTCACTTGCCTTGTCTTGTGACACAGTTTCTGACTTTCGCTTTCTCGTCCAGTGATCTGGTGAGCGTCACTCCGCCACACGTATAGTGATATTGTGACCTTTGGGGGACCCGTCTTACACAGGGAAATGGATCAGTGCCACAGTCAGGTCGGCCTAAGTAGTTGGTGAGGTAGTGGGTCACGGGGGCAGGAGGGTGCTGGGTCAGGTCGGGTCAGGTCAGGGGACCAGGAGGGTGCTGGGTCAGGTCATGGGACTAGAAGGGTGCTGGGTTAGGTCGGGTCAGGTCAGGGGGCTAGGAGGGTGCTGGGTTAGGTCAGGGGACTAGGAGGGTGATCGGTTAGGTCGGGTCAGGTCAGGGGATCAGGAGGGTGCTGGGTCAGGTCAGGGGACTAGGAGGGTGCTGGGTTAGGTCGGGCCAGGTCAGGGGACTAGGAGGGTGATCGGTTAGGTCTGGTCAGGTCAGGGGACCAGGAGGGTGCTGGGTCAGGTCAGGGGACTACTAAGTGGATGATGGGTTAGGTCGGGTCATGTCAGGGGACTAGGAGGGTAATCGGTTAGGTCGGGTCAGGTCAGGGGATCAGGAGGGTGCTGGGTCAGGTCAGGGGACTAGGAGGGTGATGGGTTAGGTCGGGTCAGGTCAGGGGACTAGGAGGGTGATCGGTTAGGTCGGGTCAGGTCAGGGGAACAGGAGGGTGCTGGGTCAGGTCAAGGGACTAAGTGGGTGATGGATTAGGTCTGGTCAGGTCAGGGGACCAGGAGGGTGCTGGATTAGGTCAGGGGACTAGGAGGGTGCTGGGTAAGGTCGGGTCAGGTCAGGGGACCAGGAGGGTGCTGGGTTAGGTCAGGGGACGAAGGATGGCGCTAGGTCAGGTTAGGTCACGGGAATAAGAGGGTGCTAGGTCAGGTCAGGTTAGGGGAACTGGATGATGCTGGGTCAGGTCAAGTCAGGGGAACTGGAGGGTGCTAGGTCAGGTCAGGTCAGGGGAGCTGGAGGATGCTGGGTCAGGTCAGGGGAACAGGAGGATGCTGGGTCAGGTCAGGGGAACAGGAGGATGCTGGGTCAGGTCAGGGGAACAGGAGGATGCTGGGTCAGGTCAGGTCAGGTTACTGGGAACAGGAGGATGCTGGGTCAGGTCAGGTTACGGGGAACAGGAGGGTGCTGGGTCAGGTCAGGTCAGGTCAGGGGAACAGGAGGGTGCTGGGTCGAGTCAGGTCAGGTCAGGTTACGGGGAACAGTAGGGTGCTGGGTCGAGTCAGGTCAGGTTACGGGGAACAGGAGGATGCTGGGTCAGGTCAGGTCGGGTCAGGTCAGTGCCACAACACAACAGGAGGAGCCTCACAGCCGTTACCGGCAAAACCCCATCTGTCTCAATACACATCACAACACCAGGGTTTGTTGTCCTACGTCATACACTCTCTCTCTCTCTCTCTCTCTCTCTCTCTCTCTCTCTCTCTCTCTCTCTCTCTCTCTCTCTCTCTCTCTCTCTCAAACCATGAACCACCTGGAACTGTAAAGATGATAGACTGTCAAGTTCTCTCTCTCTCTCTCTCTCTCTCTCTCTCTCTCTCTCTCTCTCTCTCTCTCTCTCTCTCTCTCTCTCTCCCCTTTGCACTAAGTCTTGTGGTCAAGGCTGAGCAAAATTATTCTCGTCTCGAAAACACACACACACACACACACACACACACACAAAGGAGGCCTAGCCTTGCCGTAGGCTGCATCAACACGCATGACTGATGCTCAAATCTTTTCTTATCTTTTTTATGCTGAAATCAATTATGAGACGACGAGCCACATACGAAGGAAGAATGTGAGACTAATGAGCTTGTGTCGAGACGATGAGGTTGCCAATGTGATTTCAAAAAGCCAGACCTGCCTAGGTAGATGAAGACGCTTGGCTCAATGCTGAGAAGAATCTTATTAATCCATACACTGATAACATGTATCCCTTATACCATGTATCACTGGTAACATACATCCCTCATACCATGTATCACTGATAATATGTGTCCCTCATACCATGTATCACTGATAACATGTATCCCTCATACCATGTATCACTGATAACATGTATCCTTCACACCATGTATCACTGATAACATGTATCCCTCACACCATGTATCACTGATAACACGTATCCCTCATACCATGTATCACTGGTAACATGTGTTCATGACACCGCCTATCCCTGTGGTATCATGTTTCGTCATTTCACGGATAACCAACATAGATGTACTCTCTGTTTAACATAACAAATCGTGTTATATATATATATATATATATATATATATATATATATATATATATATATATATATATATATATATATATATATTGTTGGAAAGGATCACAATTTTGCGCGTGATCAAGATATTCCTATGAGTCCACGGGGAAAATGAAATGTATATCGATGTATATCAACTGACTGTTATATTCCTCTCTTGTGTCTCCCCTGATGATGTGATTATTACACGAAAGTGCACTTGGGAACTTTTCGTGTTTCATTTCCCCCGTGGACTCATAGGAATATATATATATATATATATATATATATATATATATATATATATATATATATATATATATATATATATATATGGTGACATCATCTGTTGATGTCACCTTTCTCAAAATACCATTTCATGCTAACGCTTGTGAGGTTATATACCTTTACCTGCCTCTAGTCACAAGCCAAGACTCCATAGTGTCCTCACAGGGACGACTAGCGAACGTTTTGAGTCAATTGGACGACCATTCCACTCTCCCCTTTGAGTCACTAGGACGACCCCTCCCCGTCCCCTTTTGAGTCACTTGGACGACCCCTCCCCGTCCCTCTTCCCCCAAGCCTGAACATTAAGGGCCATTTGGACAACGCCCCCTCGTTAATACCCTTTTTTCTCTTTCACTTGGACGACCCAACGTTTTTCTACACGACTCGAACGACGACCCGACCCTTTCCCCTCCTCTCGACAACGTTTCGCGTCGTGGGGACGAGACCAGAGGGACGACTGACTCCACGACCCTACGGTGGAACACAGCACCTCAAGTGTGTGGTCCGCGGAAGAGGAGGGAGGGACGATACAGCCGTCCTTGAGCCACCTATATTCTCGGACGTCCCGTAGTGATGGACCGTCAGGAACGCGGAACGAACCCCCTACCTCACAGCACGGGTGAGGAGCACGCACAGCAGTCCCTCCTCCTCAGCGAGCGCGTCAGTGTTAGGAGAAGGAGGAGCAGGAGGAAGAGGAGTGAGAGGATGAATTGCCTCCCTCATCAGCAAGCGTGTCAGGGCGAGTCAAGTGCCCTGTCAGCAGACGTGTGTCCTGGCTTATATACATGACACCGTGGCATATGAGGGTGTGGCACGCGACAGAGGGAGGGAGGGAGGTGATCAGGCGGGATGGTGCGCAGTAAACCCGGCTGCCATTTTCAACTCTGGTCTCATCAAGGTGACTCCGTCGTCATCTGCTCAATCACTCATGACCCGACACCATCACACGCTGGGCTGATGGTAGTCTACTCTCGTCATGCCCTCATACTGTGGTCTACCTCGGCTGAAGGTAGTGTACACCTGTGGTGTTCCCTTCCATCTATAGTTTACCTCGTCCACCACAGACTGGAGGGACCCCATCTGTAGTTTACCTCGTCCACCACACACTGGAGGGACCCCATCTGTAGTTTACCTCGTCCACCACAGAATGGAGGGACCCCATCTGTTGTTTACCTCGTCCACTACACACCGGAGGGACCCCATCTGTAGTCTACCTCGTCCACCACAACCTGGAGGGACCCCATCTGTAGTTTACCTCGTCCACCACAGACTGGAGGGACCTGGTAATGGACGGCTCCCCAGGCATGATCCCGGTCCCACCCTAGAATTAGCAACGTCTGACATGAATAGCCACAATCTACCTGCTATTGTTAGCAGTACAATAGCCCGTCCAGAAATTACATAGCATTACTTTATCAGTGGCTGCTGAACATCGCCAACAGATGAGAATGTACGTAATAGCGCCATTCGAGAATGGATATCCCCCCCCCCCCCCCCAGTGGTATGTTGAATGGTATACAAAGAGGAGCGAGTTTTGATTTAGCTTCCGGATATAATTTGGTCAAGTGCCATAACACGTATCTCTCCTGTTCTGGCCTTGTTCTCCTGATACTTCACTAATTCGACTACATCTGACGTAGCACGGCCAATTCTCCTTGCACAGCGACGTGCGTTTGTCTCGTGTCGTGAACCAGTGGCAGAGAGAGATCCAACGAACACAAGGTGCATTAACTGGTGTGTCAGGGACATACACCAGCCTACTGCTCTCTCTCTCTCTCTCTCCTAATCATGGATGCTTTATACAAGACAATGGCCCATCAACACCAGTCACGTATGGGTACGAAACACAACTTTCAGCCTGTGATTTCTTATATTTATATATCTTTTTTTTCTCGAGAGCTTAAAAAGAAAAAAGAACTGACACGACACATAATAATGGCAGCTTACGCGTGACCTTTTGGGCAGGGTGTCATCCCCACGTCTCCCACCACCACAAGATCATGGCAGGACGAGGTTAATGCCAGACTCTGTGAGGGTAATCATAGCCTCGCCTCACTCTCCACATCTGAGCTTCCTCTCTTTATTCTTTTTTGGGGGGGGTCATGTTGAAGGTGCCTGTCATGGCACAAGCTCTTGACCAAAGCTAGGCCTCCCTGAGTTACGGGGGAGTGGGAGGGGAAAAAACCCTCCCTTTGATAAAAGATTCAGCTCGTAGCTGTTAGGAGAGACACCGGAGGGTAAACACCACTGCTCTCCATCCAGTGGTGTCCGATGACTGAAGACGAAGGGGGGGAGAGTCGAAGAGTCTTTGTGCCCCTAGGATGTGTGAGGCGGTATGCAACTGTGTGTATATATGTCACCTCTGGATCGCGAAGGTGGTATTTTACAATGTCTTCCATGCCTGTCGTGCGTGACGGTCGGATGTGATTTCCGAGAATGTTCAGTCGAAGAATATGTCTCTTGTTAGCCCTATTGGCAGCATCTGTGGACGGGAGTAACTTTCATACTTATTCTTGTCTCATCTGTTGAGGATGACACAAGGCTCCCGCCTGCATCAGTGTGGGACATAAGACTGAGGGACAGGAGGAGTGCCTCCTCTGACACACATTGTTACGTTAAAAAAGTTGTATATCCATCCCTATCTTTTTTTCCCCCCATTACTCTCATCTTTCGCACTTTTTGTGTCACGAGAACTTGGTCACATGCATCAAATGTTGTGAAGTCTGTGTCAACCACGTCAGGATTTGTTTATCGTAGTGGTCAAGCGAGTGATTATCGTAGTGGTCAAGCGAGTGATTGTCGCAGTGGTCAAGCGAGTGATTATCGTAGTGGTCAAGCGAGTGATTATCGTAGTGGTCAGGCGAGTGATTATCGTAGTGGTCAGGCGAGTGATTATCGTAGTGGTCAAGCGAGTGATTATCGTAGTGGTCAAGCGAGTGATTATCGTAGTGGTCAAGCGAGTGATTATCGTAGTGGTCAAGCGAGTGATTATCGTAGTGGTCAAGCGAGTGATTATCGTAGTGGTCAGGCGAGTGATTATCGTAGTGGTCAAGCGAGTGATTATCGCAGTGGTCAAGCGAGTGATTATCGCAGTGGTCAGGCGAGTGATTATCGTAGTGGTCAAGCGAGTGATTATCGTAGTGGTCAAGCGAGTGATTATCGCAGTGGTCAAGCGAGTGATTATCGTAGTGGTCAAGCGAGTGATTATCGTAGTGGTCAAGCGAGTGATTATCGCAGTGGTCAAGCGAGTGATTATCGCAGTGGTCAAGCGAGTGATTATCGTAGTGGTCAAGCGAGTGATTATCGTAGTGGTCAAGCGAGTGATTATCGTAGTGGTCAAGCGAGTGATTATCGTAGTGGTCAAGCGAGTGATTATCGCAATGGTCAAGCGAGTGATTATCGCAGTGGTCAAGCGAGTGATTATCGTAGTGGTCAAGCGAGTGATTATCGTAGTGGTCAAGCGAGTGATTATCGCAGTGGTCAAGCGAGTGATAGAGGCATATCATTTTCCCGCCCTCCTGCAGCCGTCATGTCCCGGCGAGAGGCATTTTGGTGACCCTTGGGCGTCCACACCTCCCAAGCTGTGGAGCGGTTGTGACCAGCTGGGGGCCGTACCACAATCACCACATGTTACTAAGGGCATCATCATCATCATCATCATTAGCATCATTAGTTCGCGTCATCATCATCATTATCATCATTAGTTCGCGTCGCATCACGATCGAGCCATCAATATCCTCACCGACCATAAACCTGTCTTGGGTGAAATTCCTGAGCCGCAGATTGTTGCCTGTGGAGTTTCCCCGGCAACAGATGGATCTGAGAATCATCAGACCACAGACGACACAGTTCCACAGAGGCAGCGAGTGCCACCCGGATGCAAGCGAATGCTTTCCATTCCTCCAGTCATCGGAATCGTCCTCGCAAATCATGCCTAAATATGTACAGCCTTGGAGGACGAGGACGAGGACGAGGAGGAGGAAGAGGACGAGGAGGAGGAGGAGGAGGAGGAGGAGGAGGAGGGGCCTGCCTGCGGCGAACGGAGGGAGCAGAGGAGTTTCACGCACAGGTTAACAACACACCGGAAGGCCTCCGCTCCGAGATTTAATGCAAAATCATGGTGCACTGTCGCCGCCCCGCTGCTGCTGGGTGGTTCCGGTGGTACACAGTCCGCCGTGGGGGACGATGATCAGGCACAATACACCGCCACACCCGCGTCCCACTGGGGTCGCTCTACACTACACCCGCGTCCCACTGGGGTCGCTCTACACTACACCCGCGTCCCACTGGGGTCGCTCTACACTACACCCGCGTCCCACTGGAGTCGCCCTACACTACACCCGACGTCTCTGGTCGCGACCCTACTCCCCCACACCCACCTGATGTCTCATATAGCCGCACCCATCATCTATCAAGTCGCTACACTCTACACTCGTACGTGAAGAGACGCTGGGTATGACGGGCAGCTGTGCTGGACCGCGAGGCTCATGGGCTAGGCTGCGTTGACGAGGGGCACGGCACGCCTCATGCTTCTGCCCACGCATGTCACGCACGTTCAACGAGAACAAGTCTCCCACAATAGCTAGCTAAGACCCGTCTCGCTTCCATTATTCTGAAGACAATATCTCGACCAGTTCTCGCTTATAACATGGACCTGGCAAGCGTCATTCATGGACACACCCAAGTCATGAGCTGGTTTAGCAAGGACTCATGCCCATTGTCCAAAAACATAATACGAAATACAGAGTGGACGTAAAGTTATGAAAAATCGCTTTCATTTGGATGTTTGAATAAGAATTCATCTTTAGGAAGACTGACAAGTCATTCAGCGACATAAGACTCTATGAAGACGTCTTGAACGGGAGGCGCAGAAATTCACAGAACACTTCGAATGGGAATATGATAAGATCTTGTCAACATTTCTCAATGTAGAAGTTGTAGAAAAAGAAAAAAAAAAATGCATTTTCTAAAAACACACAAGAATTCCATTACAGTTACTATTACATAACCACAGTCATAAATAGTCTATGTTAGCATATTTGGCGACAATGGAACATCAACAAAATCGCAATAACCCATTATGAGAAGAATAACAAAGAACAAAAACATGAACAAAAATACTCCGTTTGCCTCAACGCGGAAGTTCTGTTCGCGAGAACAGCAATGTTCATTGTCTGTGCAAAATGTTCTTTATATATATATATATATATATATATATATATATATATATATATATATATATATATATATATATATATATATATATAACATGCAGGAGGGTGAAAGGAGGGCAAGGAATAGAGTGAATAGGGAATCGATGAGGTATACCCGGGGGTTGACGTGCTGTCAGTGATTGAATAACAAGGCATTTGAAGCGTCTGGTAAACCATGGAAAGCAGGTGTAGGTATGTATATTTGCGTGTGTGGACGTATGTATATACCTGTGTATGGGGGTGGTTGGGCCAATTCTTTCGTCTGTTTCCTTGCGCTACCGCGCAAACGCGGGAGACCGCGACGAAAAGATAAAAAAAAAGTGTTCAAGGGTCGTACCGTCGTGTTCAAGGGTCGTACCGTCGTGTTCAAGGGTCGTACCGTCGTGTTCAAGGGTCGTACCGTCGTGTTCAAGGGTCGTACCGTCGTGTTCAAGGGTCGTACCGTCGTGTTCAAGGGTCGTACCGTCGTGTTCAAGGGTCGTACCGTCGTGTTCAAGGGTCGTACCGTCGTGTTCAAGGGTCGTACCGTCGTGTTCAAGGGTCGTACCGTCGTGTTCAAGGGTCGTACCGTCGTGTTCAAGGGTCGTACCGTCGTGTTCAAGGGTCGTACCGTCGTGTTCAAGGGTCGTACCGTCGTGTTCAAGGGTCGTACCGTCGTGTTCAAGGGTCGTACCGTCGTGTTCAAGGGTCGTACCGTCGTGTTCAAGGGTCGTACCGTCGTGTTCAAGGGTCGTACCGTCGTGTTCAAGGGTCGTACCGTCGTGTTCAAGGGTCGTACCGTCGTGTTCAAGGGTCGTACCGTCGTGTTCAAGGGTCGTACCGTCGTGTTCAAGGGTCGTACCGTCGTGTTCAAGGGTCGTACCGTCGTGTTCAAGGGTCGTACCGTCGTGTTCAAGGGTCGTACCGTCGTGTTCAAGGGTCGTACCGTCGTGTTCAAGGGTCGTACCGTCGTGTTCAAGGGTCGTACCGTCGTGTTCAAGGGTCGTACCGTCGTGTTCAAGGGTCGTACCGTCGTGTTCAAGGGTCGTACCGTCGTGTTCAAGGGTCGTACCGTCGTGTTCAAGGGTCGTACCGTCGTGTTCAAGGGTCGTACCGTCGTGTTCAAGGGTCGTACCGTCGTGTTCAAGGGTCGTACCGTCGTGTTCAAGGGTCGTACCGTCGTGTTCAAGGGTCGTACCGTCGTGTTCAAGGGTCGTACCGTCGTGTTCAAGGGTCGTACCGTCGTGTTCAAGGGTCGTACCGTCGTGTTCAAGGGTCGTACCGTCGTGTTCAAGGGTCGTACCGTCGTGTTCAAGGGTCGTACCGTCGTGTTCAAGGGTCGTACCGTCGTGTTCAAGGGTCGTACCGTCGTGTTCAAGGGTCGTACCGTCGTGTTCAAGGGTCGTACCGTCGTGTTCAAGGGTCGTACCGTCGTGTTCAAGGGTCGTACCGTCGTGTTCAAGGGTCGTACCGTCGTGTTCAAGGGTCGTACCGTCGTGTTCAAGGGTCGTACCGTCGTGTTCAAGGGTCGTACCGTCGTGTTCAAGGGTCGTACCGTCGTGTTCAAGGGTCGTACCGTCGTGTTCAAGGGTCGTACCGTCGTGTTCAAGGGTCGTACCGTCGTGTTCAAGGGTCGTACCGTCGTGTTCAAGGGTCGTACCGTCGTGTTCAAGGGTCGTACCGTCGTGTTCAAGGGTCGTACCGTCGTGTTCAAGGGTCGTACCGTCGTGTTCAAGGGTCGTACCGTCGTGTTCAAGGGTCGTACCGTCGTGTTCAAGGGTCGTACCGTCGTGTTCAAGGGTCGTACCGTCGTGTTCAAGGGTCGTACCGTCGTGTTCAAGGGTCGTACCGTCGTGTTCAAGGGTCGTACCGTCGTGTTCAAGGGTCGTACCGTCGTGTTCAAGGGTCGTACCGTCGTGTTCAAGGGTCGTACCGTCGTGTTCAAGGGTCGTACCGTCGTGTTCAAGGGTCGTACCGTCGTGTTCAAGGGTCGTACCGTCGTGTTCAAGGGTCGTACCGTCGTGTTCAAGGGTCGTACCGTCGTGTTCAAGGGTCGTACCGTCGTGTTCAAGGGTCGTACCGTCGTGTTCAAGGGTCGTACCGTCGTGTTCAAGGGTCGTACCGTCGTGTTCAAGGGTCGTACCGTCGTGTTCAAGGGTCGTACCGTCGTGTTCAAGGGTCGTACCGTCGTGTTCAAGGGTCGTACCGTCGTGTTCAAGGGTCGTACCGTCGTGTTCAAGGGTCGTACCGTCGTGTTCAAGGGTCGTACCGTCGTGTTCAAGGGTCGTACCGTCGTGTTCAAGGGTCGTACCGTCGTGTTCAAGGGTCGTACCGTCGTGTTCAAGGGTCGTACCGTCGTGTTCAAGGGTCGTACCGTCGTGTTCAAGGGTCGTACCGTCGTGTTCAAGGGTCGTACCGTCGTGTTCAAGGGTCGTACCGTCGTGTTCAAGGGTCGTACCGTCGTGTTCAAGGGTCGTACCGTCGTGTTCAAGGGTCGTACCGTCGTGTTCAAGGGTCGTACCGTCGTGTTCAAGGGTCGTACCGTCGTGTTCAAGGGTCGTACCGTCGTGTTCAAGGGTCGTACCGTCGTGTTCAAGGGTCGTACCGTCGTGTTCAAGGGTCGTACCGTCGTGTTCAAGGGTCGTACCGTCGTGTTCAAGGGTCGTACCGTCGTGTTCAAGGGTCGTACCGTCGTGTTCAAGGGTCGTACCGTCGTGTTCAAGGGTCGTACCGTCGTGTTCAAGGGTCGTACCGTCGTGTTCAAGGGTCGTACCGTCGTGTTCAAGGGTCGTACCGTCGTGTTCAAGGGTCGTACCGTCGTGTTCAAGGGTCGTACCGTCGTGTTCAAGGGTCGTACCGTCGTGTTCAAGGGTCGTACCGTCGTGTTCAAGGGTCGTACCGTCGTGTTCAAGGGTCGTACCGTCGTGTTCAAGGGTCGTACCGTCGTGTTCAAGGGTCGTACCGTCGTGTTCAAGGGTCGTACCGTCGTGTTCAAGGGTCGTACCGTCGTGTTCAAGGGTCGTACCGTCGTGTTCAAGGGTCGTACCGTCGTGTTCAAGGGTCGTACCGTCGTGTTCAAGGGTCGTACCGTCGTGTTCAAGGGTCGTACCGTCGTGTTCAAGGGTCGTACCGTCGTGTTCAAGGGTCGTACCGTCGTGTTCAAGGGTCGTACCGTCGTGTTCAAGGGTCGTACCGTCGTGTTCAAGGGTCGTACCGTCGTGTTCAAGGGTCGTACCGTCGTGTTCAAGGGTCGTACCGTCGTGTTCAAGGGTCGTACCGTCGTGTTCAAGGGTCGTACCGTCGTGTTCAAGGGTCGTACCGTCGTGTTCAAGGGTCGTACCGTCGTGTTCAAGGGTCGTACCGTCGTGTTCAAGGGTCGTACCGTCGTGTTCAAGGGTCGTACCGTCGTGTTCAAGGGTCGTACCGTCGTGTTCAAGGGTCGTACCGTCGTGTTCAAGGGTCGTACCGTCGTGTTCAAGGGTCGTACCGTCGTGTTCAAGGGTCGTACCGTCGTGTTCAAGGGTCGTACCGTCGTGTTCAAGGGTCGTACCGTCGTGTTCAAGGGTCGTACCGTCGTGTTCAAGGGTCGTACCGTCGTGTTCAAGGGTCGTACCGTCGTGTTCAAGGGTCGTACCGTCGTGTTCAAGGGTCGTACCGTCGTGTTCAAGGGTCGTACCGTCGTGTTCAAGGGTCGTACCGTCGTGTTCAAGGGTCGTACCGTCGTGTTCAAGGGTCGTACCGTCGTGTTCAAGGGTCGTACCGTCGTGTTCAAGGGTCGTACCGTCGTGTTCAAGGGTCGTACCGTCGTGTTCAAGGGTCGTACCGTCGTGTTCAAGGGTCGTACCGTCGTGTTCAAGGGTCGTACCGTCGTGTTCAAGGGTCGTACCGTCGTGTTCAAGGGTCGTACCGTCGTGTTCAAGGGTCGTACCGTCGTGTTCAAGGGTCGTACCGTCGTGTTCAAGGGTCGTACCGTCGTGTTCAAGGGTCGTACCGTCGTGTTCAAGGGTCGTACCGTCGTGTTCAAGGGTCGTACCGTCGTGTTCAAGGGTCGTACCGTCGTGTTCAAGGGTCGTACCGTCGTGTTCAAGGGTCGTACCGTCGTGTTCAAGGGTCGTACCGTCGTGTTCAAGGGTCGTACCGTCGTGTTCAAGGGTCGTACCGTCGTGTTCAAGGGTCGTACCGTCGTGTTCAAGGGTCGTACCGTCGTGTTCAAGGGTCGTACCGTCGTGTTCAAGGGTCGTACCGTCGTGTTCAAGGGTCGTACCGTCGTGTTCAAGGGTCGTACCGTCGTGTTCAAGGGTCGTACCGTCGTGTTCAAGGGTCGTACCGTCGTGTTCAAGGGTCGTACCGTCGTGTTCAAGGGTCGTACCGTCGTGTTCAAGGGTCGTACCGTCGTGTTCAAGGGTCGTACCGTCGTGTTCAAGGGTCGTACCGTCGTGTTCAAGGGTCGTACCGTCGTGTTCAAGGGTCGTACCGTCGTGTTCAAGGGTCGTACCGTCGTGTTCAAGGGTCGTACCGTCGTGTTCAAGGGTCGTACCGTCGTGTTCAAGGGTCGTACCGTCGTGTTCAAGGGTCGTACCGTCGTGTTCAAGGGTCGTACCGTCGTGTTCAAGGGTCGTACCGTCGTGTTCAAGGGTCGTACCGTCGTGTTCAAGGGTCGTACCGTCGTGTTCAAGGGTCGTACCGTCGTGTTCAAGGGTCGTACCGTCGTGTTCAAGGGTCGTACCGTCGTGTTCAAGGGTCGTACCGTCGTGTTCAAGGGTCGTACCGTCGTGTTCAAGGGTCGTACCGTCGTGTTCAAGGGTCGTACCGTCGTGTTCAAGGGTCGTACCGTCGTGTTCAAGGGTCGTACCGTCGTGTTCAAGGGTCGTACCGTCGTGTTCAAGGGTCGTACCGTCGTGTTCAAGGGTCGTACCGTCGTGTTCAAGGGTCGTACCGTCGTGTTCAAGGGTCGTACCGTCGTGTTCAAGGGTCGTACCGTCGTGTTCAAGGGTCGTACCGTCGTGTTCAAGGGTCGTACCGTCGTGTTCAAGGGTCGTACCGTCGTGTTCAAGGGTCGTACCGTCGTGTTCAAGGGTCGTACCGTCGTGTTCAAGGGTCGTACCGTCGTGTTCAAGGGTCGTACCGTCGTGTTCAAGGGTCGTACCGTCGTGT